>NW_027675490.1:702500-775000 GCF_965601325.2 Salmo salar | reverse complement strand
ACAACACACACACACACGCACCGACAACACACACACACCGACAACACACACACACACACACACCGACAACACACACACACACACATACACCGACAACACACACACACACACACACACCGACAACACACACACACACACCTACCACACACACACACACACACCGACAACACAAACACACACACACCGACAACACACACACACACACCGACAACACACACACACCTACCACACACACACACACCGACAACACACCGACAACACACACACACCGACAACACACACACACCGACAACACACACACACACACAACACACACACACCGACAACACACACACACACACACACACACACCGACAACACACACACACACCGACAACACACACACACACACCGACAACACACACTCACACACACACCGACAACACACACACACACACACACACACACACACACACCGACAACACACACACACACACACCGACAACACACACACACACACACACCGACAACACACACACACACACACAGACAACACACACACACACACACCGACAACACACACACACACACACCGACAACACACACACACACCGACAACACACACACACACACCGACAACACACACTCACACACACACCGACAACACACACACACACACACACACACACACACACACACACACCGACAACACACACACACACACCGACAACACACACACACACACACCGACAACACACACACACACACACCGACAACACACACACACACACCGACAACACACACACACACACACACACCGACAACACAAACACACACAGACCGACAACACACACACACACCTACCACACACACACACACACACACACAACGACAACACACACACACCGACAAGACACACACACACACACACACACACCGACAACACACACACACCGACAACACACACACACACAACACACACACACACCGACAACATACACACACACACACACCGACAACACACACACACACACCGACAACACACACACACACACACCGACAACACACCGACAACACACACACACACCGACAACACACACACACCGACAACACACACACACACACACACACCGACAACACACACACACACACACCGACAACACACACACACACGCACCGACAACACACACACACCGACAACACACACACACACACACACCGACAACACACACACACACACACATACACCGACAACACACACACACACACACCGACAACACACACACACACACCTACCACACACACACACACACACCGACAACACACCGACAACACACACACACACCGACAACAGACACACACCGACAACACACACACACCGACAACACACACACACACACACCGACAACACAAACACACACACACCGACAACACACACACACACACCGACAACACACACACACACACCTACCACACACACACACACACCGACAACACACCGACAACACACACACACCGACAACACACACACACCGACAACACACACACACACACACACCGACAACACACACACACACACCGACAACACACACACACACACACCGACAACACACACACACACACCGACAACACACACACACACACACACCGACAACACACACACACACACACCGACAACACACACACACAGACAACACACACACACACCGACAACACACACACACACAAACACCGACAACACACACACACACAACACACACACACACACACACACACACACCGACAACACAAACACACACACACCGACAACACACACACACACACCGACAACACACACACACCTACCACACACACACACACCGACAACACACCGACAACACACACACACCGACAACACACACACACCGACAACACACACACACACACAACACACACACACACACACACACCGACAACACACACACACACCGACAACACACACACACACACCGACAACACACACTCACACACACACCGACAACACACACACACACACACACACACACACACACACACACACCGACAACACACACACACACACCGACAACACACACACACACACACACCGACAACACACACACACACACACCGACAACACACACACACACACCGACAACACACACACACACACACACACCGACAACACAAACACACACACACCGACAACACACACACACACCTACCACACACACACACACACACACAACGACAACACACACACACCGACAAGACACACACACACACACACACACACCGACAACACACACACACACACCGACAACACACACACACAACACACACACACACCGACAACACACACACACACACACCGACAACACACACACACACACCGACAACACACACACACACACACCGACAACACACCGACAACACACACACACACCGACAACACACACACACCGACAACACACACACACACACACCGACAACACACACACACACACACCGACAACACACACACACACGCACCGACAACACACACACACCGACAACACACACACACACACACACCGACAACACACACACACACACATACACCGACAACACACACACACACACACCGACAACACACACACACACACCTACCACACACACACACACACACCGACAACACAAACACACACACACCGACAACACACACACACACACCGACAACACACACACACCTACCACACACACACACACCGACAACACACCGACAACACACACACACCGACAACACACACACACCGACAACACACACACACACACAACACACACACACCGACAACACACACACACACACACACACACCGACAACACACACACACACCGACAACACACACACACACACCGACAACACACACTCACACACACACCGACAACACACACACACACACACACACACACACCGACAACACACACACACACACACCGACAACACACACACACACACACACCGACAACACACACACACACACACAGACAACACACACACACACACACCGACAACACACACACACACACACCGACAACACACACACACACCGACAACACACACACACACACCGACAACACACACTCACACACACACCGACAACACACACACACACACACACACACACACACACACACCGACAACACACACACACACACCGACAACACACACACACACACACCGACAACACACACACACACACACCGACAACACACACACACACACCGACAACACACACACACACACACACACCGACAACACAAACACACACAGACCGACAACACACACACACACCTACCACACACACACACACACACACACAACGACAACACACACACACCGACAAGACACACACACACACACACACACACCGACAACACACACACACCGACAACACACACACACACAACACACACACACACCGACAACATACACACACACACACACCGACAACACACACACACACACCGACAACACACACACACACACACCGACAACACACCGACAACACACACACACACCGACAACACACACACACCGACAACACACACACACACACACACACACACCGACAACACACACACACACACCGACAACACACACACACACACACCGACAACACAAACACACACACACCGACAACACACACACACACACCGACAACACACACACACACACCGACAACACACACACACACACACCGACAACACACACACACACACACACACACACACACCGACAACACACACACACACACCGACAACACACACACACACACACACTGACAACACACACACACACACACCGACAACACACACACACACACACCGACAACACAAACACACACACACCGACAACACACACACACACACCGACAACACACACACACACACCTACCACACACACACACACACCGACAACACACCGACAACACACACACACCGACAACACACACACACCGACAACACACACACACACACACCGACAACACACACACACACACCGACAACACACACACACACACACCGACAACACAGACACACACACACACCGACAACACACACACACACACACCGACAACACACACACACAGACAACACACACACACACCGACAACACACACACACACAAACACCGACAACACACACACACACACACACACACACACACACACACACACCGACAACACAAACACACACACACCGACAACACACACACACACACCGACAACACACACACACCTACCACACACACACACACACCGACAACACACCGACAACACACACACACCGACAACACACACACACCGACAACACACACACACACACAACACACACACACCGACAACACACACACACACACACACACACCGACAACACACACACACACCGACAACACACACACACACACCGACAACACACACTCACACACACACCGACAACACACACACACACACACACACACACACACACCGACAACACACACACACACACCGACAACACACACACACACACACACCGACAACACACACACACACACACCGACAACACACACACACACACCGACAACACACACACACACACACACACCGACAACACAAACACACACACACCGACAACACACACACACACCTACCACACACACACACACATACACACAACGACAACACACACACACCGACAAGACACACACACACACACACACACACCGACAACACACACACACACACCGACAACACACACACACACAACACACACACACACCGACAACACACACACACACACACACACCGACAACACACACACACACACCGACAACACACACACACACACACCGACAACACACCGACAACACACACACACACCGACAACACACACACACCGACAACACACACACACACACACACACCGACAACACACACACACACACACCGACAACACACACACACACGCACCGACAACACACACACACCGACAACACACACACACACACCGACAACACACACACACACACATACACCGACAACACACACACACACACACCGACAACACACACACACACACCTACCACACACACACACACACACCGACAACACAAACACACACACACCGACAACACACACACACACACCGACAACACACACACACCTACCACACACACACACACACCGACAACACACCGACAACACACACACACCGACAACACACACAAACCGACAACACACACACACACACAACACACACACACCGACAACACACACACACACACACACACACACCGACAACACACACACACACCGACAACACACACACACACACCGACAACACACACTCACACACACACCGACAACACACACACACACACACACACACACACACACACACACCGACAACACACACACACACAAACACCGACAACACACACACACACACACCGACAACACACACACACACAACACACACACACCGACAACACACACACACACACACACACACACACCGACAACTCACACACACACACACCGACAACACACACACACACACACACACCGACAACACACACTCACACACACACACAACACACACACACCGACAACACACACACACACACACACAAACCAACAACACACACACACACACCGACAACACACACACACACACACACACCAGCAACACACTCACACACACCGACAACACACACACACACACCGACAACACACACACACACACCGACAACACACACACACACTGACAACACACACACACCGACAACACACACACACACACACACCGACAACACACCGACAACACACACACACACACCGACAACACACACACACCGACAACACACACACACACACACACACACCGACAACACACACACACACACACACACCAACAACACACACACACACACCGACAACACACACACACACACCGACAACACACACACACACACCTACCACACACACACACACACCGACAACACACACACACCGACAACACACACACACACACACACCGACAACACACACACACACACACACACCGACAACACACACACACACACACCGACAACACACACACACACACCGACAACACACACACACACACACCGACAACACACACACACACACACCGACAACACACACACACACACACCGACAACACACACACACACACCTACCACACACACACACACACCGACAACACACCGACAACACACACACACACACCGACAACACACACACTCCGACAACACACACACACACACACACACACACACACACACACACACACACACACACACACACACACACACACACACACACACACCGACAACACACACACACACACCGACAACACACACACACACACACCGACAACACACACACACACACACCGACAACACACACACACACACACCGACAACACACACACACACACACACACACACACACCACAACACACACACACACACACCGACAACACACACACACACACCGACAACACACACACACACCGACAACACACACACACAGACAACACACACACACACCGACAACACACACACACACAAACACCGACAACACACACACACACAACACACACACACACACACACACACCGACAACACAAACACACACACACCGACAACACACACACACACACCGACAACACACACACACCTACCACACACACACACACACCGACAACACACCGACAACACACACACACCGACAACACACACACACCGACAACACACACACACACACAACACACACACACCGACAACACACACACACACACACACACCGACAACACACACACACACCGACAACACACACACACACACACCGACAACACACACTCACACACACACCGACAACACACACACACACACAAACACACACACACACACACACCGACAACACACACACACACACCGACAACACACACACACACACACACCGACAACACACACACACACACACCGACAACACACACACACACACCGACAACACACACACACACACACACACCGACAACACAAACACACACAGACCGACAACACACACACACACCTACCACACACACACACACACACACACAACGACAACACACACACACCGACAAGACACACACACACACACACACACACCGACAACACACACACACACACCGACAACACACACACACACAACACACACACACACCGACAACACACACACACACACACACCGACAACACACACACACACACCGACAACACACACACACACACACCGACAACACACCGACAACACACACACACACCGACAACACACACACACACACACCGACAACACACACACACACGCACCGACAACACACACACACCGACAACACACACACACACACACACCGACAACACACACACACACACATACACCGACAACACACACACACACACACCGACAACACACACACACACACCTACCACACACACACACACACACCGACAACACACCGACAACACACACCGACAACAGACACACACCGACAACACACACACACACACCGACAACACACACACACACACACCGACAACACAAACACACACACACCGACAACACACACACACACACCGACAACACACACACACACACCTACCACACACACACACACACCGACAACACACCGACAACACACACACACCGACAACACACACACACCGACAACACACACACACACACACACCGACAACACACACACACCGACAACACACACACACACACACCGACAACACACACACACACACCGACAACACACACACACACACACACCGACAACACACACACACACACACCGACAACACACACACACAGACAACACACACACACACCGACAACACACACACACACAAACACCGACAACACACACACACACAACACACACACACACACACACACACACACCGACAACACAAACACACACACACCGACAACACACACACACACACCGACAACACACACACACCTACCACACACACACACACCGACAACACACCGACAACACACACACACCGACAACACACACACACCGACAACACACACACACACACAACACACACACACACACACACACCGACAACACACACACACACCGACAACACACACACACACACCGACAACACACACTCACACACACACCGACAACACACACACACACACACACACACACACACACACACCGACAACACACACACACACACCGACAACACACACACACACACACACACCGACAACACACACACACACACACCGACAACACACACACACACACCGACAACACACACACACACACACACACCGACAACACAAACACACACACACCGACAACACACACACACACCTACCACACACACACACACACACACACAACGACAACACACACACACCGACAAGACACACACACACACACACACACACCGACAACACACACACACACACCGACAACACACACACACAACACACACACACACCGACAACACACACACACACACACACCGACAACACACACACACACACCGACAACACACACACACACACACCGACAACACACCGACAACACACACACACACCGACAACACACACACACCGACAACACACACACACACACACCGACAACACACACACACACACACCGACAACACACACACACACGCACCGACAACACACACACACCGACAACACACACACACACACACACCGACAACACACACACACACACATACACCGACAACACACACACACACACACACCGACAACACACACACACACACCTACCACACACACACACACACACCGACAACACAAACACACACACACCGACAACACACACACACACACCGACAACACACACACACCTACCACACACACACACACCGACAACACACCGACAACACACACACACCGACAACACACACACACCGACAACACACACACACACACAACACACACACACCGACAACACACACACACACACACACACACACCGACAACACACACACACACCGACAACACACACACACACACCGACAACACACACTCACACACACACCGACAACACACACACACACACACACACACACACACACACCGACAACACACACACACACACACCGACAACACACACACACACACACACCGACAACACACACACACACACACAGACAACACACACACACACACACCGACAACACACACACACACACACCGACAACACACACACACACCGACAACACACACACACACACCGACAACACACACTCACACACACACCGACAACACACACACACACACACACACACACACACACACACACACCGACAACACACACACACACACCGACAACACACACACACACACACCGACAACACACACACACACACACCGACAACACACACACACACACCGACAACACACACACACACACACACACCGACAACACAAACACACACAGACCGACAACACACACACACACCTACCACACACACACACACACACACACAACGACAACACACACACACCGACAAGACACACACACACACACACACACACCGACAACACACACACACCGACAACACACACACACACAACACACACACACACCGACAACATACACACACACACACACCGACAACACACACACACACACCGACAACACACACACACACACACCGACAACACACCGACAACACACACACACACCGACAACACACACACACCGACAACACACACACACACACACACACCCGACAACACACACACACACACACCGACAACACACACACACACGCACCGACAACACACACACACCGACAACACACACACACACACACACCGACAACACACACACACACACACATACACCGACAACACACACACACACACACCGACAACACACACACACACACCTACCACACACACACACACACACCGACAACACACCGACAACACACACACACACCGACAACAGACACACACCGACAACACACACACACCGACAACACACACACACACACACCGACAACACAAACACACACACACCGACAACACACACACACACACCGACAACACACACACACACACCTACCACACACACACACACACCGACAACACACCGACAACACACACACACCGACAACACACACACACCGACAACACACACACACACACACACCGACAACACACACACACACACCGACAACACACACACACACACACCGACAACACACACACACACACCGACAACACACACACACACACACACCGACAACACACACACACACACACCGACAACACACACACACAGACAACACACACACACACCGACAACACACACACACACAAACACCGACAACACACACACACACAACACACACACACACACACACACACACACCGACAACACAAACACACACACACCGACAACACACACACACACACCGACAACACACACACACCTACCACACACACACACACCGACAACACACCGACAACACACACACACCGACAACACACACACACCGACAACACACACACACACACAACACACACACACACACACACACCGACAACACACACACACACCGACAACACACACACACACACCGACAACACACACTCACACACACACCGACAACACACACACACACACACACACACACACACACACACACACCGACAACACACACACACACACCGACAACACACACACACACACACACCGACAACACACACACACACACACCGACAACACACACACACACACCGACAACACACACACACACACACACACCGACAACACAAACACACACACACCGACAACACACACACACACCTACCACACACACACACACACACACACAACGACAACACACACACACCGACAAGACACACACACACACACACACACACCGACAACACACACACACACACCGACAACACACACACACAACACACACACACACCGACAACACACACACACACACACACCGACAACACACACACACACACCGACAACACACACACACACACACCGACAACACACCGACAACACACACACACACCGACAACACACACACACCGACAACACACACACACACACACCGACAACACACACACACACACACCGACAACACACACACACACGCACCGACAACACACACACACCGACAACACACACACACACACACACCGACAACACACACACACACACATACACCGACAACACACACACACACACACCGACAACACACACACACACACCTACCACACACACACACACACACCGACAACACAAACACACACACACCGACAACACACACACACACACCGACAACACACACACACCTACCACACACACACACACCGACAACACACCGACAACACACACACACCGACAACACACACACACCGACAACACACACACACACACAACACACACACACCGACAACACACACACACACACACACACACCGACAACACACACACACACCGACAACACACACACACACACCGACAACACACACTCACACACACACCGACAACACACACACACACACACACACACACACCGACAACACACACACACACACACCGACAACACACACACACACACACACCGACAACACACACACACACACACAGACAACACACACACACACACACCGACAACACACACACACACACACCGACAACACACACACACACCGACAACACACACACACACACCGACAACACACACTCACACACACACCGACAACACACACACACACACACACACACACACACACACACCGACAACACACACACACACACCGACAACACACACACACACACACCGACAACACACACACACACACACCGACAACACACACACACACACCGACAACACACACACACACACACACACCGACAACACAAACACACACAGACCGACAACACACACACACACCTACCACACACACACACACACACACACAACGACAACACACACACACCGACAAGACACACACACACACACACACACACCGACAACACACACACACCGACAACACACACACACACAACACACACACACACCGACAACATACACACACACACACACCGACAACACACACACACACACCGACAACACACACACACACACACCGACAACACACCGACAACACACACACACACCGACAACACACACACACCGACAACACACACACACACACACACACACACCGACAACACACACACACACACACCGACAACACACACACACACGCACCGACAACACACACACACACACCGACAACACACACACACACACACCGACAACACACACACACACACCACCGACAACACACACACACACACACCGACAACACACACACACACACACACACACACACACCGACACACACACACACACACACCGACAACACACACACACACACACACAGACACACACACACACACACACACCGACAACACACACACACACACACCGACAACACAAACACACACACACCGACAACACACACACACACACCGACAACACACACACACACACCTACCACACACACACACACACCGACAACACACCGACAACACACACACACCGACAACACACACACACCGACAACACACACACACACACACACCGACAACACACACACACACACCGACAACACACACACACACACACCGACAACACAGACACACACACACACCGACAACACACACACACACACACCGACAACACACACACACAGACAACACACACACACACCGACAACACACACACACACAAACACCGACAACACACACACACACAACACACACACACACACACACACACACCGACAACACAAACACACACACACCGACAACACACACACACACACCGACAACACACACACACCTACCACACACACACACACACCGACAACACACCGACAACACACACACACCGACAACACACACACACCGACAACACACACACACACACAACACACACACACCGACAACACACACACACACACACACACACCGACAACACACACACACACCGACAACACACACACACACACCGACAACACACACTCACACACACACCGACAACACACACACACACACACACACACACACACACACACACACACCGACAACACAGACACACACACCGACAACACACACACACACACACACCGACAACACACACACACACACACCGACAACACACACACACACACCGACAACACACACACACACACACACACCGACAACACAAACACACACACACCGACAACACACACACACACCTACCACACACACACACACATACACACAACGACAACACACACACACCGACAAGACACACACACACACACACACACACCGACAACACACACACACACACCGACAACACACACACACACAACACACACACACACCGACAACACACACACACACACACACACCGACAACACACACACACACACCGACAACACACACACACACACACCGACAACACACCGACAACACACACACACACCGACAACACACACACACCGACAACACACACACACACACACACACCGACAACACACACACACACACACCGACAACACACACACACACGCACCGACAACACACACACACCGACAACACACACACACACACCGACAACACACACACACACACATACACCGACAACACACACACACACACACCGACAACACACACACACACACCTACCACACACACACACACACACCGACAACACAAACACACACACACCGACAACACACACACACACACCGACAACACACACACACCTACCACACACACACACACACCGACAACACACCGACAACACACACACACCGACAACACACACAAACCGACAACACACACACACACACAACACACACACACCGACAACACACACACACACACACACACACACCGACAACACACACACACACCGACAACACACACACACACACCGACAACACACACTCACACACACACCGACAACACACACACACACACACACACACACACACACACACACACACCGACAACACACACACACACACCGACAACACACACACACACACACACCGACAACACACACACACACACACCGACAACACACACACACACACCGACAACACACACACACACACACCGACAACACAAACACACACACACCGACAACACACACACACACCTACCACACACACACACACACACACACAACGACAACACACACACACCGACAAGACACACACACACACACACACACACCGACAACACACACACACACACCGACAACACACACACACACAACACACACACACACCGACAACACACACACACACACACACCGACAACACACACACACACACCGACAACACACACACACACACACCGACAACACACCGACAACACACACACACACCGACAACACACACACACCGACAACACACACACACACACACACACCGACAACACACACACACACACACCGACAACACACACACACACACATACACCGACAACACACACACACACACACCGACAACACACACACACACACCTACCACACACACACACACACACCGACAACACACCGACAACACACACACACACCGACAACAGACACACACCGACAACACACACACACACACCGACAACACACACACACACACACCGACAACACAAACACACACACACCGACAACACACACACACACACCGACAACACACACACACACACCGACAACACACACACACACACACCGACAACACACACACACACACACCGACAACACACACACACACACACCGACAACACACACACACACACACACACACACCAACAACACACACACACACACACCGACAACACACACACACACACCGACAACACACACACACACCGACAACACACACACACAGACAACACACACACACACCGACAACACACACACACACAAACACCGACAACACACACACACACAACACACACACACACACACACACACACACCGACAACACAAACACACACACACCGACAACACACACACACACACCGACAACACACACACACCTACCACACACACACACACACCGACAAAACACCGACAACACACACACACCGACAACACACACACACCGACAACACACACACACACACAACACACACACACCGACAACACACACACACACACACACACCGACAACACACACACACCGACAACACACACACACACACCGACAACACACACTCACACACACACCGACAACACACACACACACACACACACACACACACACACACACACACCGACAACACACACACACACACCGACAACACACACACACACACACCGACAACACACCGACAACACACACACACACCGACAACACACACACACCGACAACACACACACACACACACACACCGACAACACACACACACACACACCGACAACACACACACACGCACCGACAACACACACACACCGACAACACACACACACACACACCGACAACACACACACACACACATACACCGACAACACACACACACACACACCGACAACACACACACACACACCTACCACACACACACACACACACCGACAACACAAACACACACACACCGACAACACACACACACACACCGA
Organism: Salmo salar; assembly: GCF_965601325.2. NCBI lineage: Eukaryota > Metazoa > Chordata > Actinopteri > Salmoniformes > Salmonidae > Salmo > Salmo salar. The sequence continues at coordinate 759,253 of NW_027675490.1, read as the reverse complement.
CAACACACACACACCTACCACACACACACACACACCGACAACACACCGACAACACACACACACCGACAACACACACAAACCGACAACACACACACACACACACACACACACACACCGACAACACACACACACACACACACACCGACAACACACACACACACCGACAACACACACACACACACCGACAACACACACTCACACACACACCGACAACACACACACACACACACACACACACACACACACACACACACCGACAACACACACACACACACCGACAACACACACACACACACACACTGACAACACACACACACACACACCGACAACACACACACACACACCGACAACACACACACACACACACCGACAACACAAACACACACACACCGACAACACACACACACACCTACCACACACACACACACACACACACACACGACAACACACACACACCGACAAGACACACACACACACACACACACACACACCGACAACACACACACACACACCGACAACACACACACACACAACACACACACACACCGACAACACACACACACACACACACCGACAACACACACACACACACCGACAACACACACACACACACACCGACAACACACCGACAACACACACACACACCGACAACACACACACACCGACAACACACACACACACACACACACCGACAACACACACACACACACACCGACAACACACACACACACGCACCGACAACACACACACACCGACAACACACACACACACACACACCGACAACACACACACACACACATACACCGACAACACACACACACACACACCGACAACACACACACACACACCTACCACACACACACACACACACCGACAACACACCGACAACACGCACACACACCGACAACAGACACACACCGACAACACACACACACACACCGACAACACACACACACACACACCGACAACACAAACACACACACACCGACAACACACACACACACACCGACAACACACACACACACACCGACAACACACACACACACACACCGACAACACACACACACACACACCGACAACACACACACACACACACCGACAACACACACACACACACACACACACCAACAACACACACACACACACCGACAACACACACTCAACACACACCGACAACACACACACACACACACACACACACACACCGACAACACACACACACACACCGACAACACACACACACACACACACCGACAACACACACACACACACACCGACAACACACACACACACACCGACAACACACACACACACACACACCGACAACACACACACACACCGACAACACACACACACACACCGACAACACACACTCACACACACACCGACAACACACACACACACACACACACACACACACACACACACACACACCGACAACACACACACACACACCGACAACACACACACACACACACACCGACAACACACACACACACACACACACCGACAACACACACACACACACCGACAACACACACACACACACACACACCGACAACACAAACACACACAGACCGACAACACACACACACACACCTACCACACACACACACACACACACACAACGACAACACACACACACCGACAAGACACACACACACACACACACACACCGACAACAAACACACACCGACAACACACACACACACAACACACACACACACCGACAACACACACACACACACACACCGACAACACACACACACACACCGACAACACACACACACACACACCGACAACACACAGACAACACACACACACACCGACAACACACACACACCGACAACACACACACACACACACACACACACACCGACAACACACACACACACACACCGACAACACACACACACACGCACCGACAACACACACACACCGACAACACACACACACACACACACCGACAACACACACACACACACATACACCGACAACACACACACACACACACCGACAACACACACACACACACCTACCACACACACACACACACACCGACAACACACCGACAACACACACACACACCGACAACAGACACACACCGACAACACACACACACACACCGACAACACACACACACACACACCGACAACACAAACACACACACACCGACAACACACACACACACACCGACAACACACACACACACCTACCACACACACACACACACCGACAACACACCGACAACACACACACACCGACAACACACACACACCGACAACACACACACACACACACCGACAACACACACACACACACCGACAACACACACACACACACACCGACAACACACACACACACACCGACAACACAGACACACACACCGACAACACACACACACACACACCGACAACACACACACACAGACAACACACACACACACCGACAACACACACACACACAAACACCGACAACACACACACACACACACACACACACACACACACACACACACACACACCGACAACACAAACACACACACACCGACAACACACACACACACACCGACAACACACACACACCTACCACACACACACACACACCGACAACACACCGACAACACACACACACCGACAACACACACACACCGACAACACACACACACACACACAACACACACACACCGACAACAACACACACACACACACACACCGACAACACACACACACACCGACAACACACACACACACACCGACAACACACACTCACACACACACCGACAACACACACACACACACACACACACACACACACACACACACCGACAACACACACACACACACCGACAACACACACACACACACCGACAACACACACACACACACACCGACAACACACACACACACACCGACAACACACACACACACACACACCGACAACACAAACACACACACACCGACAACACACACACACACCTACCACACACACACACACACACACACAACGACAACACACACACACCGACAAGACACACACACACACACACACACCGACAACACACACACACACACCGACAACACACACACACACAACACACACACACACCGACAACACACACACACACACACACACCGACAACACACACACACACACCGACAACACACACACACACACACCGACAACACACCGACAACACACACACACACCGACAACACACACACACCGACAACACACACACACACACACACCGACAACACACACACACACACACCGACAACACACACACACACGCACCGACAACACACACACACCGACAACACACACACACACACACACCGACAACACACACACACACACATACACCGACAACACACACACACACACACCGACAACACACACACACACACCTACCACACACACACACACACACCGACAACACAAACACACACACACCGACAACACACACACACACACCGACAACACACACACACCTACCACACACACACACACACCGACAACACACCGACAACACACACACACCGACAACACACACACACCGACAACACACACACACACACAACACACACACACCGACAACACACACACACACACACACACACACCGACAACACACACACACACCGACAACACACACACACACACCGACAACACACACTCACACACACACCGACAACACACACACACACACACCACACACACACACACCGACAACACACACACACACACCGACAACACACACACACACACACACCGACAACACACACACACACACACCGACAACACACACACACACACCGACAACACACACACACACACACCGACAACACAAACACACACACACCGACAACACACACACACACCTACCACACACACACACACACACACACAACGACAACACACACACACCGACAAGACACACACACACACACACACCGACAACACACACACACACACCGACAACACACACACACACAACACACACACACACCGACAACACACACACACACACACACCGACAACACACACACACACACACCGACAACACACACACACACACACCGACAACACACCGACAACACACACACACCGACAACACACACACACCGACAACACACACACACACACACACACCGACAACACACACACACACACACCGACAACACACACACACACGCACCGACAACACACACACACCGACAACACACACACACACACACACCGACAACACACACACACACACATACACCGACAACACACACACACACACACCGACAACACACACACACCTACCACACACACACACACACACCGACAACACACCGACAACACACACACACACCGACAACAGACACACACCGACAACACACACACACACACCGACAACACACACACACACACACCGACAACACAAACACACACACACCGACAACACACACACACACACCGACAACACACACACACACACCTACCACACACACACACACACCGACAACACACCGACAACACACACACACCGACAACACACACACACCGACAACACACACACACACACCGACAACACACACACACACACCGACAACACACACACACACACCGACAACACACACACACACACCGACAACACACACACACACCGACAACACACACACACACACACCGACAACACACACACACAGACAACACACACACACACCGACAACACACACACACACAAACACCGACAACACACACACACACAACACACACACACACACACACACACACACCGACAACACAAACACACACACACCGACAACACACACACACACACCGACAACACACACACACCTACCACACACACACACACCTACCGACAACACACCGACAACACACACACACCGACAACACACACACACCGACAACACACACACACACACAACACACACACACCGACAACACACACACACACACACACACACCGACAACACACACACACACCGACAACACACACACACACACCGACAACACACACTCACACACACACCGACAACACACACACACACACACACACACACACACACACACACACACCGACAACACACACACACACACCGACAACACACACACACACACACACCGACAACACACACACACACACACCGACAACACACACACACACACCGACAACACACACACACACACACACACCGACAACACAAACACACACACACCGACAACACACACACACACCTACCACACACACACACACACACACACACAACGACAACACACACACACACCGACAAGACACACACACACCGACAACACACACACACACACCGACAACACACACACAGACACACCGACAACACAAACACACACACACCGACAACACACACACACACCTACCACACACACACACACACACACACAACGACAACACACACACACCGACAAGACACACACACACACACACACACACCGACAACACACACACACACACCGACAACACACACACACACAACACACACACACACCGACAACACACACACACACACACACCGACAACACACACACACACACACCGACAACACACACACACACACACCGACAACACACCGACAACACACACACACCGACAACACACACACACCGACAACACACACACACACACACACCGACAACACACACACACACACACCGACAACACACACACACACGCACCGACAACACACACACACCGACAACACACACACACACACACACCGACAACACACACACACACACATACACCGACAACACACACACACACACACCGACAACACACACAAACACCTACCACACACACACACACACACCGACAACACACCGACAACACACACACACACCGACAACAGACACACACCGACAACACACACACACACACCGACAACACACACACACACACACCGACAACACAAACACACACACACCGACAACACACACACACACACCGACAACACACACACACACACCTACCACACACACACACACACCGACAACACACCGACAACACACACACACCGACAACACACACACACCGACAACACACACACACACACCGACAACACACACACACACACCGACAACACACACACACACACCGACAACACACACACACACACCGACAACACACACACACACCGACAACACACACACACACACACCGACAACACACACACACAGACAACACACACACACACCGACAACACACACACACACAAACACCGACAACACACACACACACAACACACACACACACACACACACACACACCGACAACACAAACACACACACACCGACAACACACACACACACACCGACAACACACACACACCTACCACACACACACACACACCGACAACACACCGACAACACACACACACCGACAACACACACACACCGACAACACACACACACACACAACACACACACACCGACAACACACACACACACACACACACACCGACAACACACACACACACCGACAACACACACACACACACCGACAACACACACTCACACACACACCGACAACACACACACACACACACACACACACCACACACACACACACACACACCGACAACACACACACACACACCGACAACACACACACAGACACACACCGACAACACACACACACACACACCGACAACACACACACACACACCGACAACACACACACACACACACACACCGACAACACAAACACACACACACCGACAACACACACACACACCTACCACACACACACACACACACACACAACGACAACACACACACACCGACAAGACACACACACACCGACAACACACACACACACACCGAAAACACACACACACACAACACACACACACACCGACAACACACACACACACACACACACCGACAACACACACACACACACCGACAACACACACACACACACACCGACAACACACCGACAACACACACACACCGACAACACACACACACCGACAACACACACACACACACACACACCGACAACACACACACACACACACCGACAACACACACACACACGCACCGACAACACACACACACCGACAACACACACACACACACACACCGACAACACACACACACACACATACACCGACAACACACACACACACACACCGACAACACACACACACACACCTACCACACACACACACACACACCGACAACACACCGACAACACACACACACACCGACAACAGACACACATCGACAACACACACACACACCGACAACACACACACACACACACCGACAACACAAACACACACACACCGACAACACACACACACACACCGACAACACACACACACACACCTACCACACACACACACACACCGACAACACACCGACAACACACACACACCGACAACACACACACACCGACAACACACACACACACACCGACAACACACACACACACCTACCACACACACACACACACACACACAACGACAACACACACACACCGACAAGACACACACACACCGACAACACACACACACACACCGACAACACACACACACACACACCGACAACACAAACACACACACACCGACAACACACACACACACCTACCACACACACACACACACACACACAACGACAACACACACACACCGACAAGACACACACACACACACACACACACCGACAACACACACACACACACCGACAACACACACACACACAACACACACACACACCGACAACACACACACACACACACACCGACAACACACACACACACACACCGACAACACACACACACACACACCGACAACACACCGACAACACACACACACCGACAACACACACACACCGACAACACACACACACACACACACACACCGACAACACACACACACACACACCGACAACACACACACACACGCACCGACAACACACACACACCGACAACACACACACACACACACACCGACAACACACACACACACACATACACCGACAACACACACACACACACACCGACAACACACACACACACACCTACCACACACACACACACACACCGACAACACACCGACAACACACACACACACCGACAACAGACACACACCGACAACACACACACACACACCGACAACACACACACACACACACCGACAACACAAACACACACACACCGACAACACACACACACACACCGACAACACACACACACACACCTACCACACACACACACACACCGACAACACACCGACAACACACACACACCGACAACACACACACACCGACAACACACACACACACACCGACAACACACACACACACACCGACAACACACACACACACACCGACAACACACACACACACACCGACAACACACACACACACCGACAACACACACACACACACACCGACAACACACACACACAGACAACACACACACACACCGACAACACACACACACACAAACACCGACAACACACACACACACACACACACACACACACACACACACACACACCGACAACACAAACACACACACACCGACAACACACACACACACACCGACAACACACACACACCTACCACACACACACACACACCGACAACACACCGACAACACACACACACCGACAACACACACACACCGACAACACACACACACACACAACACACACACACCGACAACACACACACACACACACACACACCGACAACACACACACACACCGACAACACACACACACACACCGACAACACACACTCACACACACACCGACAACACACACACACACACACACACACACACACACACACACACACACCGACAACACACACACACACACCGACAACACACACACACACACACACACCGACAACACAAACACACACACACCGACAACACACACACACACCTACCACACACACACACACACACACACAACGACAACACACACACACCGACAAGACACACACACACCGACAACACACACACACACACCGACAACACACACACACACAACACACACACACACCGACAACACACACACACACACACACCGACAACACACACACACACACCGACAACACACACACACACACACCGACAACACAAACACACACACACCGACAACACACACACACACCTACCACACACACACACACACACACACAACGACAACACACACACACCGACAAGACACACACACACACACACACACACCGACAACACACACACACACACCGACAACACACACACACACAACACACACACACACCGACAACACACACACACACACACACCGACAACACACACACACACACACCGACAACACACACACACACACCGACAACACACCGACAACACACACACACCGACAACACACACACACCGACAACACACACACACACACACACACCGACAACACACACACACACACACCGACAACACACACACACACGCACCGACAACACACACACACCGACAACACACACACACACACACACCGACAACACACACACACACACATACACCGACAACACACACACACACACACCGACAACACACACACACACACCTACCACACACACACACACACACCGACAACACACCGACAACACACACACACACCGACAACAGACACACACCGACAACACACACACACACACCGACAACACACACACACACACACCGACAACACAAACACACACACACCGACAACACACACACACACACCGACAACACACACACACACACCTACCACACACACACACACACCGACAACACACCGACAACACACACACACCGACAACACACACACACCGACAACACACACACACACACCGACAACACACACACACACACCGACAACACACACACACACACCGACAACACACACACACACACACCGACAACACACACACACACGACAACACACACACACACCGACAACACACACACACACAAACACCGACAACACACACACACACACACACACACACACACACACACACACACACCGACAACACAAACACACACACACCGACAACACACACACACACACCGACAACACACACACACCTACCACACACACACACACACCGACAACACACCGACAACACACACACACCGACAACACACACACACCGACAACACACACACACACACAACACACACACACCGACAACACACACACACACACACACACACCGACAACACACACACACACCGACAACACACACACACACACCGACAACACACACTCACACACACACCGACAACACACAAACACACACACACACACACACACACACACACACACCGACAACACACACACACACACCGACAACACACACACACACACACACACCGACAACACAAACACACACACACCGACAACACACACACACACCTACCACACACACACACACACACACACAACGACAACACACACACACCGACAAGACACACACACACCGACAACACACACACACACACCGACAACACACACACACACAACACACACACACACCGACAACACACACACACACACACACACCGACAACACACACACACACACCGACAACACACACACACACACACCGACAACACAAACACACACACACCGACAACACACACACACACCTACCACACACACACACACACACACACAACGACAACACACACACACCGACAAGACACACACACACACACACACACACCGACAACACACACACACACACCGACAACACACACACACACAACACACACACACACCGACAACACACACACACACACACACCGACAACACACACACACACACACCGACAACACACACACACACACCGACAACACACCGACAACACACACACACCGACAACACACACACACCGACAACACACACACACACACACACACCGACAACACACACACACACACACCGACAACACACACACACACGCACCGACAACACACACACACCGACAACACACACACACACACACACCGACAACACACACACACACACATACACCGACAACACACACACACACACACCGACAACACACACACACACACCTACCACACACACACACACACACCGACAACACACCGACAACACACACACACACCGACAACAGACACACACCGACAACACACACACACACACCGACAACACACACACACACACACCGACAACACAAACACACACACACCGACAACACACACACACACACCGACAACACACACACACACACCTACCACACACACACACACACCGACAACACACCGACAACACACACACACCGACAACACACACACACCGACAACACACACACACACACCGACAACACACACACACACACCGACAACACACACACACACACCGACAACACACACACACACACCGACAACACACACACACACCGACAACACACACACACACACACCGACAACACACACACACAGACAACACACACACACACCGACAACACACACACACACAAACACCGACAACACACACACACACAACACACACACACACACACACACACACCGACAACACACACACACACACCGACAACACACACACACCTACCACACACACACACACACCGACAACACACCGACAACACACACACACCGACAACACACACACACCGACAACACACACACACACACAACACACACACACCGACAACACACACACACACACACACACACCGACAACACACACACACACAGACAACACACACACACACACCGACAACACACACTCACACACACACCGACAACACACACACACACACACACACACACACACACACACCGACAACACACACACACACACCGACAACACACACACACACACCGACAACACACACACACACACCGACAACACACACACACACCGACAACACACACACACACCGACAACACACACACACACACACCGACAACACACACACACAGACAACACACACACACACCGACAACACACACACACACAAACACCGACAACACACACACACACAACACACACACACACACACACACACACACCGACAACACACACACACAAACACCGACAACACACACACACACAACACACACACACACACACACACCGACAACACACACACACACACACACCGACAACACACACACACACACCGACAACACACACACACACACCGACAACACACACACACACACCGACAACACACACACACACCGACAACACACACACACACCGACAACACACACACACACACACCGACAACACACACACACAGACAACACACACACACACCGACAACACACACACACACAAACACCGACAACACACACACACACAACACACACACACACACACACACACACACCGACAACACAAACACACACACACCGACAACACACACACACACACCGACAACACACACACACCTACCACACACACACACACACCGACAACACACCGACAACACACACACACCGACAACACACACACACCGACAACACACACACACACACAACACACACACACCGACAACACACACACACACACACACACACCGACAACACACACACACACCGACAACACACACACACACACCGACAACACACACTCACACACACACCGACAACACACACACACACACACACACACACACACACACACACACACCGACAACACACACACACACACCGACAACACACACACAGACACACACCGACAACACACACACACACACACCGACAACACACACACACACCGACAACACACACACACACACACACACCGACAACACAAACACACACACACCGACAACACACACACACACCTACCACACACACACACACACACACACAACGACAACACACACACACCGACAAGACACACACACACCGACAACACACACACACACACCGACAACACACACACACACAACACACACACACACCGACAACACACACACACACACACCGACAACACACACACACACACCGACAACACACACACACACACACCGACAACACACCGACAACACACACACACCGACAACACACACACACCGACAACACACACACACACACACACACCGACAACACACACACACACACACCGACAACACACACACACACGCACCGACAACACACACGCACCGACAACACACACACACACACACACCGACAACACACACACACACGCACCGACAACACACACACACCGACAACACACACACACACACACCGACAACACACCGACAACACACACACACCGACAACACACACACACCGACAACACACACACACACACACACACCGACAACACACACACACACACACCGACAACACACACACACACGCACCGACAACACACACACACCGACAACACACACACACACACACACCGACAACACACACACACACACATACACCGACAACACACACACACACACACCGACAACACACACACACACACCTACCACACACACACACACACCGACAACACACCGACAACACACACACACACCGACAACAGACACACATCGACAACACACACACACACCGACAACACACACACACACACACCGACAACACAAACACACACACACCGACAACACACACACACACACCGACAACACACACACACACACCTACCACACACACACACACACCGACAACACACCGACAACACACACACACCGACAACACACACACACCGACAACACACACACACACACCGACAACACACACACACACCTACCACACACACACACACACACACACAACGACAACACACACACACCGACAAGACACACACACACCGACAACACACACACACACACCGACAACACACACACACACACACCGACAACACAAACACACACACACCGACAACACACACACACACCTACCACACACACACACACACACACACAACGACAACACACACACACCGACAAGACACACACACACACACACACACACCGACAACACACACACACACACCGACAACACACACACACACAACACACACACACACCGACAACACACACACACACACACACCGACAACACACCGACAACACACACACACCGACAACACACACACACCGACAACACACACACACACACACACACCGACAACACACACACACACACACCGACAACACACACACACACGCACCGACAACACACACACACCGACAACACACACACACACACACACCGACAACACACACACACACACATACACCGACAACACACACACACACACACCGACAACACACACACACACACCTACCACACACACACACACACACCGACAACACACCGACAACACACACACACACCGACAACAGACACACACCGACAACACACACACACACACCGACAACACACACACACACACACCGACAACACAAACACACACACACCGACAACACACACACACACACCGACAACACACACACACACACCTACCACACACACACACACACCGACAACACACCGACAACACACACACACCGACAACACACACACACCGACAACACACACACACACACCGACAACACACACACACACACCGACAACACACACACACACACCGACAACACACACACACACACCGACAACACACACACACACCGACAACACACACACACACACACCGACAACACACACACACAGACAACACACACACACACCGACAACACACACACACACAAACACCGACAACACACACACACACAACACACACACACACACACACACACACACCGACAACACAAACACACACACACCGACAACACACACACACACACCGACAACACACACACACCTACCACACACACACACACACCGACAACACACCGACAACACACACACACCGACAACACACACACACCGACAACACACACACACACACAACACACACACACCGACAACACACACACACACACACACACACCGACAACACACACACACACCGACAACACACACACACACACCGACAACACACACTCACACACACACCGACAACACACACACACACACACACACACACACACACACACACACACACACACACCGACAACACACACACACACACCGACAACACACACACAGACACACACCGACAACACACACACACACACACCGACAACACACACACACACACCGACAACACACACACACACACACACACACCGACAACACAAACACACACACACCGACAACACACACACACACCTACCACACACACACACACACACACACAACGACAACACACACACACCGACAAGACACACACACACCGACAACACACACACACACACCGACAACACACACACACACAACACACACACACACCGACAACACACACACACACACACACACCGACAACACACACACACACACCGACAACACACACACACACACACCGACAACACACCGACAACACACACACACCGACAACACACACACACCGACAACACACACACACACACACACACCGACAACACACACACACACACACCGACAACACACACACACACGCACCGACAACACACACACACCGACAACACACACACACACACACACACACACCGACAACACACACACACACACATACACCGACAACACACACACACACACACCGACAACACACACACACACACCTACCACACACACACACACACACCGACAACACACCGACAACACACACACACACCGACAACAGACACACACCGACAACACACACACACACCGACAACACACACACACACACACCGACAACACAAACACACACACACCGACAACACACACACACACACCGACAACACACACACACACACCTACCACACACACACACACACCGACAACACACCGACAACACACACACACCGACAACACACACACACCGACAACACACACACACACACCGACAACACACACACACACACCGACAACACACACACACACACACCGACAACACACACACACACACCGACAACACACACACACACACACCGACAACACACACACACACACACCGACAACACACACACACACACCGACAACACACACACACACAACACACACACACCGACAACACACACACACACACACACACACCGACAACACACACACACACACACCGACACACACACACACACACACACACCGACAACACACACCACACACACACCGACAACACACACACACACACACACACACACACACACACACACACACACACCGACAACACACACACACACACCGACAACACACACACACACACACACACACACCGACAACACACACACACACACACACACCGACAACACACACACACACCGACAACACACACACACACACACACACACCGACAACACAAACACACACACACCGACAACACACACACACACCTACACACACACACACACACACACACAACGACAACACACACACACCGACAAGACACACACACACACACACACACCGACAACACACACACACACACCGACAACACACACACACACACAACACACACACACACCGACAACACACTCACACACACACACCGACAACTCACACACACACACCGACAACACACACACACACACACCGACAACACACCAACAACACACACACACACATACACCGACAACACACACACACACACACCGACAACACACACACACACACCTACCACACACACACACACACACCGACAACACACCGACAACACACACACACACACCGACAACACACACACACCGACAACACACACACACACACACCGACAACACACACACACACACACCGACAACACACACACACACACACCGACAACACACACACACACACACACCGACAACACACACACACACCGACAACACACACACACAAACACCGACAACACACACACACACACACACCGACAACACACACAAACACAACACACACACACCGACAACACACACACACACACACACACCGACAACCACACACACACACACCGACAACACACACACACACACACACCGACAACACACACTCACACACACACCGACAACACACACACACACACACACACACACACACACACACACACACACACACACACACACACACACCGACAACACACACACACCGACAACACACACACACACACACCGACAACACACACACACACACACACACACAACACACACACACACACCGACAACACACACACACACCGACAACACACACACACACACCGACAACACACACACACACACCTACCACACACACACACACACCGACAACACACCGACAACACACACACACCGACAACACACACACACCGACAACACACACACACACACCGACAACACACACACACACACCGACAACACACACACACACACCGACAACACACACACACGCACCGACAACACACACACACACCGACAACACACACACACACACACCGACAACACACACACACAGACAACACACACACACACCGACAACACACACACACACAAACACCGACAACACACACACACACAACACACACACACACACACACACACACACCGACAACACAAACACACACACACCGACAACACACACACACACACCGACAACACACACACACCTACCACACACACACACACACCGACAACACACCGACAACACACACACACCGACAACACACACACACCGACAACACACACACACACACAACACACACACACCGACAACACACACACACACACACACACACCGACAACACACACACACACCGACAACACACACACACACACCGACAACACACACTCACACACACACCGACAACACACACACACACACACACACACACACACACACACACACACACCGACAACACACACACACACACCGACAACACACACACACACACACACCGACAACACACACACACACACACCGACAACACACACACACACACCGACAACACACACACACACACACACACCGACAACACAAACACACACACACCGACAACACACACACACACCTACCACACACACACACACACACACACAACGACAACACACACACACCGACAAGACACACACACACCGACAACACACACACACACACCGACAACACACACACACACACACCGACAACACACACACACACACACCGACAACACACACACACACACCGACAACACACACACACACAACACACACACACCGACACACACACACACCGACAAACACACACACACCGACAACACACACACACACACCGACAACACACACACACACACACACCGACAACACACACACACACACACCGACAACACACACACACACACACCACACACACACACACACACACACACAACGACAACACACACACACCGACAAGACACACACACACACACACACACACCGACAACACACACACACACACCGACAACACACACACACACAACACACACACACACCGACAACACACACACACACACACACCGACAACACACCGACAACACACACACACCGACAACACACACACACCGACAACACACACACACACACACACACCGACAACACACACACACACACACCGACAACACACACACACACGCACCGACAACACACACACACCGACAACACACACACACACACACACCGACAACACACACACACACACATACACCGACAACACACACACACACACACCGACAACACACACACACACACCTACCACACACACACACACACACCGACAACACACCGACAACACACACACACACCGACAACAGACACACACCGACAACACACACACACACACCGACAACACACACACACACACACCGACAACACAAACACACACACACCGACAACACACACACACACACCGACAACACACACACACACACCTACCACACACACACACACACCGACAACACACCGACAACACACACACACCGACAACACACACACACCGACAACACACACACACACACCGACAACACACACACACACACCGACAACACACACACACACACCGACAACACACACACACACACCGACAACACACACACACACCGACAACACACACACACACACACCGACAACACACACACACAGACAACACACACACACACCGACAACACACACACACACAAACACCGACAACACACACACACACAACACACACACACACACACACACACACACCGACAACACAAACACACACACACCGACAACACACACACACACACCGACAACACACACACACCTACCACACACACACACACACCGACAACACACCGACAACACACACACACCGACAACACACACACACCGACAACACACACACACACACAACACACACACACCGACAACACACACACACACACACACACACCGACAACACACACACACACCGACAACACACACACACACACCGACAACACACACTCACACACACACCGACAACACACACACACACACACACACACACACACACACACACACACACACCGACAACACACACACACACACCGACAACACACACACAGACACACACCGACAACACACACACACACACACCGACAACACACACACACACACCGACAACACACACACACACACACACACACCGACAACACAAACACACACACACCGACAACACACACACACACCTACCACACACACACACACACACACACAACGACAACACACACACACCGACAAGACACACACACACCGACAACACACACACACACACCGACAACACACACACACACAACACACACACACACCGACAACACACACACACACACACACACCGACAACACACACACACACACCGACAACACACACACACACACACCGACAACACACCGACAACACACACACACCGACAACACACACACACCGACAACACACACACACACACACACACCGACAACACACACACACACACACCGACAACACACACACACACGCACCGACAACACACACACACCGACAACACACACACACACACACACACACCGACAACACACACACACACACATACACCGACAACACACACACACACACACCGACAACACACACACACACACCTACCACACACACACACACACACCGACAACACACCGACAACACACACACACACCGACAACAGACACACATCGACAACACACACACACACCGACAACACACACACACACACACCGACAACACAAACACACACACACCGACAACACACACACACACACCGACAACACACACACACACACCTACCACACACACACACACACCGACAACACACCGACAACACACACACACCGACAACACACACACACCGACAACACACACACACACACCGACAACACACACACACACACCGACAACACACACACACACACACCGACAACACACACACACACACCGACAACACACACACACACACACCGACAACACACACACACACACACCGACAACACACACACACACACCGACAACACACACACACACAACACACACACACCGACAACACACACACACACACACACACACCGACAACACACACACACACACACCGACAACACACACACACACACACACACCGACAACACACACTCACACACACACCGACAACACACACACACACACACACACACACACACACACACACACACACACCGACAACACACACACACACACCGACAACACACACACACACACACACACACACCGACAACACACACACACACACACCCCGACAACACACACACACACCGACAACACACACACACACACACACACACCGACAACACAAACACACACACACCGACAACACACACACACACCTACCACACACACACACACACACACAACGACAACACACACACACCGACAAGACACACACACACACACACACACCGACAACACACACACACACACCGACAACACACACACACACACAACACACACACACACCGACAACACACTCACACACACACACCGACAACTCACACACACACACCGACAACACACACACACACACACCGACAACACACCAACAACACACACACACACATACACCGACAACACACACACACACACACCGACAACACACACACACACACCTACCACACACACACACACACACCGACAACACACCGACAACACACACACACACACCGACAACAGACACACACCGACAACACACACACACACACACCGACAACACACACACACACACACCGACAACACACACACACACACACCGACAACACACACACACACACACACCGACAACACACACACACACCGACAACACACACACACAAACACCGACAACACACACACACACACACACCGACAACACACACAAACACAACACACACACACCGACAACACACACACACACACACACACCGACAACTCACACACACACACACCGACAACACACACACACACACACACCGACAACACACACTCACACACACACCGACAACACACACACACACACACACACACACACACACACACACACACACACACACACACACACACCGACAACACACACACACCGACAACACACACACACACACACCGACAACACACACACACACACACACAAACCAACAACACACACACACACACCGACAACACACACACACACCGACAACACACACACACACACCGACAACACACACACACACACCTACCACACACACACACACACCGACAACACACCGACAACACACACACACCGACAACACACACACACCGACAACACACACACACACACTGACAACACACACACACACACCGACAACACACACACACACACCGACAACACACACACACGCACCGACAACACACACACACACCGACAACACACACACACACACACCGACAACACACACACACAGACAACACACACACACACCGACAACACACACACACACAAACACCGACAACACACACACACACAACACACACACACACACACACACACACACCGACAACACAAACACACACACACCGACAACACACACACACACACCGACAACACACACACACCTACCACACACACACACACACCGACAACACACCGACAACACACACACACCGACAACACACACACACCGACAACACACACACACACACAACACACACACACCGACAACACACACACACACACACACACACCGACAACACACACACACACCGACAACACACACACACACACCGACAACACACACTCACACACACACCGACAACACACACACACACACACACACACACACACACACACACACACACCAACAACACACACACACACACCGACAACACACACACACACACACACCGACAACACACACACACACACACCGACAACACACACACACACACCGACAACACACACACACACACACACACCGACAACACAAACACACACACACCGACAACACACACACACACCTACCACACACACACACACACACACACAACGACAACACACACACACCGACAAGACACACACACACCGACAACACACACACACACACCGACAACACACACACACACACACCGACAACACACACACACACACACCGACAACACACACACACACACCGACAACACACACACACACAACACACACACACCGACAACACACACACACACACACACACACCGACAACACACACACACACACACCGACAACACACACACACACACACACACCGACAACACACACTCACACACACACCGACAACACACACACACACACACACACACACACACACACACACACACACACCGACAACACACACACACACACCGACAACACACACACACACACACACACACACCGACAACACACACACACACACACACACCGACAACACACACACACACCGACAACACACACACACACACACACACACCGACAACACAAACACACACACACCGACAACACACACACACACCTACCACACACACACACACACACACAACGACAACACACACACACCGACAAGACACACACACACACACACACACCGACAACACACACACACACACCGACAACACACACACACACACAACACACACACACACCGACAACACACTCACACAAACACACCGACAACTCACACACACACACCGACAACACACACACACACACACTGACAACACACCGACAACACACACACACACAGACAACACACACACACCGACAACACACACACAAACACACACACACCGACAACACACACAAACACACACCGACAACACACACACACACGCACCGACAACACACACACACCGACAACACACACACACACATACACCGACAACACACACACACACACACCGACAACACACACACACACACCTACCACACACACACACACACACCGACAACACACCGACAACACACACACACACACCGACAACAGACACACACCGACAACACACACACACACACACCGACAACACACACACACACACACCGACAACACACACACACACACACCGACAACACACACACACACACACACCGACAACACACACACACACCGACAACACACACACACAAACACCGACAACACACACACACACACACACCGACAACACACACAAACACAACACACACACACCGACAACACACACACACACACACACACCGACAACTCACACACACACACACCGACAACACACACACACACACACACCGACAACACACACTCACACACACACCGACAACACACACACACACACACACACACACACACACACACACACACACACACACACACACACACACACCGACAACACACACACACCGACAACACACACACACACACACCGACAACACACACACACACACACACAAACCAACAACACACACACACACACCGACAACACACACACACACCGACAACACACACACACACACCGACAACACACACACACACACCTACCACACACACACACACACCGACAACACACCGACAACACACACACACCGACAACACACACACACCGACAACAGACACACACCGACAACACACACACACACACACCGACAACACACACACACACACCGACAACACACACACACACACCGACAACACACACACACACCGACAACACACACACACACACACCGACAACACACACACACAGACAACACACACACACACCGACAACACACACACACACAAACACCGACAACACACACACACACAACACACACACACACACACACACACACACCGACAACACAAACACACACACACCGACAACACACACACACACACCGACAACACACACACACCTACCACACACACACACACACCGACAACACACCGACAACACACACACACCGACAAGACACACACACACCGACAACACACACACACACACCGACAACACACACACACACACACCGACAACACAAACACACACACACCGACAACACACACACACACCTACCACACACACACACACACACACACACAACGACAACACACACACACCGACAAGACACACACACACACACACACACACACCGACAACACACACACACACAACACACACACACACCGACAACACACACACACACACACACCGACAACACACACACACACCGACAACACACACAAACACACACCGACAACACACACACACACGCACCGACAACACACACACACCGACAACACACACACACACATACACCGACAACACACACACACACACACCGACAACACACACACACACACCTACCACACACACACACACACACCGACAACACACCGACAACACACACACACACACCGACAACAGACACACACCGACAACACACACACACACACACCGACAACACACACACACACACACCGACAACACACACACACACACACCGACAACACACACACACACACACACCGACAACACACACACACACCGACAACACACACACACAAACACCGACAACACACACACACACACACACCGACAACACACACAAACACAACACACACACACCGACAACACACACACACACACACACACCGACAACTCACACACACACACACCGACAACACACACACACACACACACCGACAACACACACTCACACACACACCGACAACACACACACACACACACACACACACACACACACACACACACACACACACACACACACACACACCGACAACACACACACACCGACAACACACACACACACACACCGACAACACACACACACACACACACAAACCAACAACACACACACACACACCGACAACACACACACACACCGACAACACACACACACACACCGACAACACACACACACACACCTACCACACACACACACACACCGACAACACACCGACAACACACACACACCGACAACACACACACACCGACAACACACACACACACACTGACAACACACACACACACACCGACAACACACACACACACACCGACAACACACACACACACACCGACAACACACACACACACCGACAACACACACACACACACACCGACAACACACACACACAGACAACACACACACACACCGACAACACACACACACACAAACACCGACAACACACACACACACAACACACACACACACACACACACACACACCGACAACACAAACACACACACACCGACAACACACACACACACACCGACAACACACACACACCTACCACACACACACACACACCGACAACACACCGACAACACACACACACCGACAAGACACACACACACCGACAACACACACACACACACCGACAACACACACACACACACACCGACAACACAAACACACACACACCGACAACACACACACACACCTACCACACACACACACACACACACACACAACGACAACACACACACACCGACAAGACACACACACACACACACACACACACCGACAACACACACACACACAACACACACACACACCGACAACACACACACACACACACACCGACAACACACACACACACCGACAACACACACACACACACATACACCGACAACACACACACACACACACCGACAACACACACACACACACCTACCACACACACACACACACACCGACAACACACCGACAACACACACACACACCGACAACAGACACACATCGACAACACACACACACACCGACAACACACACACACACACACCGACAACACAAACACACACACACCGACAACACACACACACACACCGACAACACACACACACACACCTACCACACACACACACACACCGACAACACACCGACAACACACACACACCGACAACACACACACACCGACAACACACACACACACACCGACAACACACACACACACACCGACAACACACACACACACACACCGACAACACACACACACACACCGACAACACACACACACACACACCGACAACACACACACACACACACCGACAACACACACACACACACCGACAACACACACACACACAACACACACACACCGACAACACACACACACACACACACACACCGACAACACACACACACACACACCGACAACACACACACACACACACACACCGACAACACACACTCACACACACACCGACAACACACACACACACACACACACACACACACACACACACACACACACACACACACCGACAACACACACACACACACCGACAACACACACACACACACACACACACACCGACAACACACACACACACACACACACCGACAACACAAACACACACACACCGACAACACACACACACACCTACCACACACACACACACACACACAACGACAACACACACACACCGACAAGACACACACACACACACACACACCGACAACACACACACACACACCGACAACACACACACACACACAACACACACACACACCGACAACACACTCACACAAACACACCGACAACTCACACACACACACCGACAACACACACACACACACACCGACAACACACCGACAACACACACACACACAGACAACACACACACACCGACAACACACACACAAACACACACACACCGACAACACACACAAACACACACCGACAACACACACACACACGCACCGACAACACACACACACCGACAACACACACACACACATACACCGACAACACACACACACACACACCGACAACACACACACACACACCTACCACACACACACACACACCGACAACACACCGACAACACACACACACACACCGACAACAGACACACACCGACAACACACACACACACACACCGACAACACACACACACACACACCGACAACACACACACACACACACCGACAACACACACACACACACACACCGACAACACACACACACACCGACAACACACACACACAAACACCGACAACACACACACACACACACACCGACAACACACACAAACACAACACACACACACCGACAACACACACACACACACACACACCGACAACTCACACACACACACACCGACAACACACACACACACACACACCGACAACACACACTCACACACACACCGACAACACACACACACACACACACACACACACACACACACACACACACACACACACACACACACACACACACACCGACAACACACACACACCGACAACACACACACACACACACCGACAACACACACACACACACACACAAACCAACAACACACACACACACACCGACAACACACACACACACCGACAACACACACACACACACCGACAACACACACACACACACCTACCACACACACACACACACCGACAACACACCGACAACACACACACACCGACAACACACACACACCGACAACACACACACACACACTGACAACACACACACACACACCGACAACACACACACACACACCGACAACACACACACACACACCGACAACACACACACACACCGACAACACACACACACACACACCGACAACACACACACACAGACAACACACACACACACCGACAACACACACACACACAAACACCGACAACACACACACACACAACACACACACACACACACACACACACACCGACAACACAAACACACACACACCGACAACACACACACACACACCGACAACACACACACACCTACCACACACACACACACACCGACAACACACCGACAACACACACACACCGACAACACACACACACCGACAACACACACACACACACAACACACACACACCGACAACACACACACACACACACACACACCGACAACACACACACACACCGACAACACACACACACACACCGACAACACACACTCACACACACACCGACAACACACACACACACACACACACACACACACACACACACACACCGACAACACACACACACACACCGACAACACACACACACACACACACCGACAACACACACACACACACACCGACAACACACACACACACACCGACAACACACACACACACACACACACCGACAACACAAACACACACACACCGACAACACACACACACACCTACCACACACACACACACACACACACAACGACAACACACACACACCGACAAGACACACACACACCGACACACACACACACACACCGACAACACACACACACACACACCGACAACACAAACACACACACACCGACAACACACACACACACCTACCACACACACACACACACACACACAACGACAACACACACACACCGACAAGACACACACACACACACACACACACACCGACAACACACACACACACAACACACACACACACCGACAACACACACACACACACACACCGACAACACACACACACACCGACAACACACACACACACACACCGACAACACACCGACAACACACACACACCGACAACACACACACACCGACAACACACACACACACACACACACCGACAACACACACACACACCGACAACACACACACACACGCACCGACAACACACACACACCGACAACACACACACACACACACACCGACAACACACACACACACACATACACCGACAACACACACACACCGACAACACACACACACACACCTACCACACACACACACACACACCGACAACACACCGACAACACACACACACACCGACAACAGACACACACCGACAACACACACACACACACCGACAACACACACACACACACACCGACAACACAAACACACACACACCGACAACACACACACACACACCGACAACACACACACACACACCTACCACACACACACACACACCGACAACACACCGACAACACACACACACCGACAACACACACACACCGACAACACACACACACACACCGACAACACACACACACACACCGACAACACACACACACACACCGACAACACACACACACACACCGACAACACACACACACACCGACAACACACACACACACACACCGACAACACACACACACAGACAACACACACACACACCGACAACACACACACACACAAACACCGACAACACACACACACACAACACACACACACACACACACACACACACCGACAACACAAACACACACACACCGACAACACACACACACACACCGACAACACACACACACCTACCACACACACACACACACCGACAACACACCGACAACACACACACACCGACAACACACACACACCGACAACACACACACACACACAACACACACACACCGACAACACACACACACACACACCGACAACACACACACACACCGACAACACACACACACACACCGACAACACACACTCACACACACACCGACAACACACACACACACACACACACACACACACACACACACACACACACCGACAACACACACACACACACCGACAACACACACACAGACACACACCGACAACACACACACACACACACCGACAACACACACACACACACCGACAACACACACACACACACACACACCGACAACACAAACACACACACACCGACAACACACACACACACCTACCACACACACACACACACACACACAACGACAACACACACACACCGACAAGACACACACACACCGACAACACACACACACACACCGACAACACACACACACACAACACACACACACACCGACAACACACACACACACACACACACCGACAACACACACACACACACCGACAACACACACACACACACACCGACAACACACCGACAACACACACACACACCGACAACACACACACACCGACAACACACACACACACACACACACCGACAACACACACACACACACACCGACAACACACACACACACGCACCGACAACACACACACACCGACAACACACACACACACACACACCGACAACACACACACACACACATACACCGACAACACACACACACACACACCGACAACACACACACACACACCTACCACACACACACACACACACCGACAACACACCGACAACACACACACACACACCGACAACAGACACACATCGACAACACACACACACACCGACAACACACACACACACACACCGACAACACAAACACACACACACCGACAACACACACACACACACCGACAACACACACACACACACCTACCACACACACACACACACCGACAACACACCGACAACACACACACACCGACAACACACACACACCGACAACACACACACACACACCGACAACACACACACACACACCGACAACACACACACACACACACCGACAACACACACACACACACCGACAACACACACACACACACACCGACAACACACACACACACACACCGACAACACACACACACACACCGACAACACACACACACACAACACACACACACCGACAACACACACACACACACACACACACCGACAACACACACACACACACACACCGACAACACACACACACACACACACCGACAACACACACTCACACACACACCGACAACACACACACACACACACACACACACACACACCGACACACACACACCGACAACACACACACACACACCGACAACACACACACACACACACACACACACCGACAACACACACACACACACACACACCGACAACACACACACACACCGACAACACACACACACACACACACACCGACAACACAAACACACACACACCGACAACACACACACACACCTACCACACACACACACACACACACAACGACAACACACACACACCGACAAGACACACACACACACACACACACCGACAACACACATACACACACCGACAACACACACACACACACAACACACACACACACCGACAACACACTCACACACACACACCGACAACACACACACACACACCGACAACACACACACACACACACCGACAACACACCGACAACACACACACACACAGACAACACACACACACCGACAACACACACACAAACACACACACACCGACAACACACACAAACACACACCGACAACACACACACACACGCACCGACAACACACACACACCGACAACACACACACACACATACACCGACAACACACACACACACACACCGACAACACACACACACACACCTACCACACACACACACACACACCGACAACACACCGACAACACACACACACACACCGACAACAGACACACACCGACAACACACACACACACACCGACAACACACACACACACACACCGACAACACACACACACACACACCGACAACACACACACACACACACACCGACAACACACACACACACACACCGACAACACACACACACAAACACCGACAACACACACACACACACACACCGACAACACACACACACACAACACACACACACCGACAACACACACACACACACACCGACAACTCACACACACACACACACACACACACACACACACACACACACACACACACACCGACAACACACACACACCGACAACACACACACACACACACCGACAACACACACACACACACACACAAACCAACAACACACACACACACACCGACAACACACACACACACCGACAACACACACACACACCGACAACACACACACACCGACAACACACACACACACCTACCACACACACACACACACAACGACAACACACACACACCGACAAGACACACACACACACACACACACACCAACAACACACACACACACACACACACACACCGACAACACACACACACACACAACACACACACACACCGACAACACACACACACACCGACAACACACACACACACACACCGACAACACACCGACAACACACACACACACACACACCAACAACACACACACACCGACAACACACACACACACACACCGACAACACACACACACACACACCGACAACACACACACACACGCACCGACAACACACACACACCGACAACACACACACACACACACCGACAACACACACACACACACACACCGACAACACACACACACACACACACACCGACAACACACACACACACACACCGACAACACACACACACACGCACCGACAACACACACACACCGACAACACACACACACACACACACACACACACATACACCGACAACACACACACACCGACAACACACACACACACACCTACCACACACACACACACACCGACAACACACCGACAACACACACACACACACCGACAACAGACACACACCGACAACACACACACACACACCGACAACACACACACACACACACCGACAACACACACACACAGACACTGACAACACACACACACACACCGACAACACACACACACACACACCGACAACACACACACACAAACACCGACAACACACACACACACACCGACAACACACACACACACAACACACACACACCGACAACACACACACACACACACACACACCGACAACTCACACACACACACACCGACAACACACACACACACACACCGACAACACACACTCACACACACACACAACACACACACACCGACAACACACACACACACACACACAAACCAACAACACACACACACACACAGACAACACACACACACACACCAGCAACACACTCACACACACCGACAACACACACACACACACACACCGACAACACACACACACACCGACAACACAGACACACACACACACCGACAACACACACACACACACCGACAACACACACACACACTGACAACACACACACACACACACACCGACAACACACACACACACACACACCGACAACACACACACACACCGACAACACACACACACAGACAACACACACACACTCACACCGACAACACAGACACACACACACACCGACAACACACACACACACACACACACACACCGACAACACACACACACACACTGACAACACACACACACACACACACACACCGACAACACACACACACACACCGACAACACACACACACAGACAACACACACACACACACACACACCGACAACACACACACACACACCGACAACACACACACACACACACATACACCGACAACACACACACACCGACAACACACACACACACACCTACCACACACACACACACACCGACAACACACCGACAACACACACACACACACCGACAACAGACACACACCGACAACACACACACACACACCGACAACACACACACACACACACCGACAACACACACACACAGACACTGACAACACACACACACACACCGACAACACACACACACACACACCGACAACACACACACACAAACACCGACAACACACACACACACACACCGACAACACACACACACACAACACACACACACCGACAACACACACACACACACACACACACCGACAACTCACACACACACACACCGACAACACACACACACCGACAACACACACACACACACCGACAACACACACACACACACCGACAACACACACACACACACCGACAACACACACACACACACCGACAACACACACACACACCGACAACACACACACACACACACCGACAACACACACACACAGACAACACACACACACACCGACAACACACACACACACAAACACCGACAACACACACACACACAACACACACACACACACACACACACACACCGACAACACAAACACACACACACCGACAACACACACACACACACCGACAACACACACACACCTACCACACACACACACACACCGACAACACACCGACAACACACACACACCGACAACACACACACACCGACAACACACACACACACACAACACACACACACCGACAACACACACACACACACACCGACAACACACACACACACCGACAACACACACACACACACCGACAACACACACTCACACACACACCGACAACACACACACACACACACACACACACACACCACACACACACACACACACACCGACAACACACACACACACACACCGACAACACACACACAGACACACACCGACAACACACACACACACACACCGACAACACACACACACACACCGACAACACACACACACACACACACACCGACAACACAAACACACACACACCGACAACACACACACACACCTACCACACACACACACACACACACACAACGACAACACACACACACCGACAAGACACACACACACCGACAACACACACACACACACCGACAACACACACACACACAACACACACACACACCGACAACACACACACACACACACACACCGACAACACACACACACACACCGACAACACACACACACACACACCGACAACACACCGACAACACACACACACACCGACAACACACACACACCGACAACACACACACACACACACACACCGACAACACACACACACACACACCGACAACACACACACACACGCACCGACAACACACACACACCGACAACACACACACACACACACACCGACAACACACACACACACACATACACCGACAACACACACACACACACACCGACAACACACACACACACACCTACCACACACACACACACACACCGACAACACACCGACAACACACACACACACACCGACAACAGACACACATCGACAACACACACACACACCGACAACACACACACACACACCGACAACACACACACACACACACCGACAACACAAACACACACACACCGACAACACACACACACCGACAACACACACACACACACCGACAACACACACACACACACCGACAACACACACACACACACACCGACAACACACACACACACACCGACAACACACACACACACACACCGACAACACACACACACACACACCGACAACACACACACACACACCGACAACACACACACACACAACACACACACACCGACAACACACACACACACACACACACACCGACAACACACACACACACACACCGACAACACACACACACACACACACCGACAACACACACTCACACACACACCGACAACACACACACACACACACACACCGACAACACAAACACACACACACCGACAACACACACACACACCTACCACACACACACACACACACACAACGACAACACACACACACCGACAAGACACACACACACACACACACACCGACAACACACACACACACACCGACAACACACACACACACACAACACACACACACACCGACAACACACTCACACACACACACCGACAACACACACACACACACACCGACAACACACACACACACACACCGACAACACACCGACAACACACACACACACAGACAACACACACACACCGACAACACACACACAAACACACACACACCGACAACACACACAAACACACACCGACAACACACACACACACGCACCGACAACACACACACACCGACAACACACACACACACATACACCGACAACACACACACACACACACCGACAACACACACACACACACCTACCACACACACACACACACACCGACAATACACCGACAACACACACACACACACCGACAACAGACACACACCGACAACACACACACACACACCGACAACACACACACACACACACCGACAACACACACACACACACACCGACAACACACACACACACACACACCGACAACACACACACACACCGACAACACACACACACAAACACCGACAACACACACACACACACACACCGACAACACACACACACACAACACACACACACCGACAACACACACACACACACACACACCGACAACTCACACACACACACACCGACAACACACACACACACACACACACACCGACAACACACACTCACACACACACCGACAACACACACACACACACACACACACACACACACACACACACACACACACACACACACCGACAACACACACACACCGACAACACACACACACACACACCGACAACACACACACACACACACACAAACCAACAACACACACACACACACCGACAACACACACACACACCGACAACACACACACACACCGACAACACACACACACCGACAACACACACACACACCTACCACACACACACACACACAACGACAACACACACACACCGACAAGACACACACACACACACACACACACCAACAACACACACACACACACACACACACCGACAACACACACACACACACAACACACACACACACCGACAACACACACACACACACACCGACAACACACACACACACCGACAACACACACACACACACACCGACAACACACCGACAACACACACACACACACACACCAACAACACACACACACCGACAACACACACACACACACACACACCGACAACACACACACACACACACCGACAACACACACACACACGCACCGACAACACACACACACCGACAACACACACACACACACACCGACAACACACACACACACACACACCGACAACACACACACACACACACACACCGACAACACACACACACACACACCGACAACACACACACACACGCACCGACAACACACACACACCGACAACACACACACACACACACACACACACACATACACCGACAACACACACACACCGACAACACACACACACACACCTACCACACACACACACACACCGACAACACACCGACAACACACACACACACACCGACAACAGACACACACCGACAACACACACACACACACCGACAACACACACACACACACACCGACAACACACACACACAGACACTGACAACACACACACACACACCGACAACACACACACACACACACCGACAACACACACACACAAACACCGACAACACACACACACACACACCGACAACACACACACACACAACACACACACACCGACAACACACACACACACACACACACACCGACAACTCACACACACACACACCGACAACACACACACACACACACCGACAACACACACTCACACACACACACAACACACACACACCGACAACACACACACACACACACACAAACCAACAACACACACACACACACAGACAACACACACACACACACACACCAGCAACACACTCACACACACCGACAACACACACACACACACACACCGACAACACACACACACACCGACAACACAGACACACACACACACCGACAACACACACACACACACCGACAACACACACACACACTGACAACACACACACACACACACACCGACAACACACACACACACACACACCGACAACACACACACACACCGACAACACACACACACAGACAACACACACACACTCACACCGACAACACAGACACACACACACACCGACAACACACACACACACACACACACACACCGACAACACACACACACACACTGACAACACACACACACACACACACACACCGACAACACACACACACACACCGACAACACACACACACAGACAACACACACACACACACACACACCGACAACACACACACACACACCGACAACACACACACACACACACATACACCGACAACACACACACACCGACAACACACACACACACACCTACCACACACACACACACACCGACAACACACCGACAACACACACACACACACCGACAACAGACACACACCGACAACACACACACACACACCGACAACACACACACACACACACCGACAACACACACACACAGACACTGACAACACACACACACACACCGACAACACACACACACACACACCGACAACACACACACACAAACACCGACAACACACACACACACACACCGACAACACACACACACACAACACACACACACCGACAACACACACACACACACACACACACCGACAACTCACACACACACACACCGACAACACACACACACACACACACCGACAACACACACTCACACACACACACAACACACACACACCGACAACACACACACACACACACACAAACCAACAACACACACACACACACAGACAACACACACACACACACACACCAGCAACACACTCACACACACCGACAACACACACACACACACACACACACACACACACACACACACACACACACACACACACACACACCGACAACACACACACACCGACAACACACACACACACACACCGACAACACACACACACACACACACAAACCAACAACACACACACACACACCGACAACACACACACACACCGACAACACACACACACACCGACAACACACACACACCGACAACACACACACACACCTACCACACACACACACACACAACGACAACACACACACACCGACAAGACACACACACACACACACACACCAACAACACACACACACACACACACACACCGACAACACACACACACACACAACACACACACACACCGACAACACACACACACACACACCGACAACACACACACACACCGACAACACACACACACACACACCGACAACACACCGACAACACACACACACACACACACCAACAACACACACACACCGACAACACACACACACACACACACACCGACAACACACACACACACACACCGACAACACACACACACACGCACCGACAACACACACACACCGACAACACACACACACACACACCGACAACACACACACACACACTGACAACACACACACACACACACACACACACCGACAACACACACACACACACCGACAACACACACACACACGCACCGACAACACACACACACCGACAACACACACACACACACCGACAACACACACACACACACACATACACTGACAACACACACACACCGACAACACACACACACACACCGACAACACACACACACAGACAACACACACACACACACACACACCGACAACACACACACACACACCGACAACACACACACACACACACATACACCGACAACACACACACACCGACAACACACACACACACACCTACCACACACACACACACACCGACAACACACCGACAACACACACACACACACCGACAACAGACACACACCGACAACACACACACACACACCGACAACACACACACACACACACCGACAACACACACACACAGACACTGACAACACACACACACACACCGACAACACACACACACACACACCGACAACACACACACACAAACACCGACAACACACACACACACACACCGACAACACACACACACACAACACACACACACCGACAACACACACACACACACACACACACCGACAACTCACACACACACACACCGACAACACACACACACACACACACCGACAACACACACTCACACACACACACAACACACACACACCGACAACACACACACACACACACACAAACCAACAACACACACACACACACAGACAACACACACACACACACACACCAGCAACACACTCACACACACCGACAACACACACACACACACACACACACACACACACACACACACACACACACACACACACACACACCGACAACACACACACACCGACAACACACACACACACACACCGACAACACACACACACACACACACAAACCAACAACACACACACACACACCGACAACACACACACACACCGACAACACACACACACACCGACAACACACACACACCGACAACACACACACACACCTACCACACACACACACACACAACGACAACACACACACACCGACAAGACACACACACACACACACACACCAACAACACACACACACACACACACACACCGACAACACACACACACACACAACACACACACACACCGACAACACACACACACACACACCGACAACACACACACACACCGACAACACACACACACACACACCGACAACACACCGACAACACACACACACACACACACCAACAACACACACACACCGACAACACACACACACACACACACACCGACAACACACACACACACACACCGACAACACACACACACACGCACCGACAACACACACACACCGACAACACACACACACACACACCGACAACACACACACACACACTGACAACACACACACACACACACACACACACCGACAACACACACACACACACCGACAACACACACACACACGCACCGACAACACACACACACCGACAACACACACACACACACCGACAACACACACACACACACACATACACTGACAACACACACACACCGACAACACACACACACACCTACCACACACACACACACACCGACAACACACCGACAACACACACACACACACCGACAACAGACACACACCGACAACACACACACACACACCGACAACACACACACACACACACCGACAACACACACACACAGACACTGACAACACACACACACACACCGACAACACACACACACACACACCGACAACACACACACACAAACACCGACAACACACACACACACACACCGACAACACACACACACACAACACACACACACCGACAACACACACACACACACACACACACCGACAACTCACACACACACACACCGACAACACACACACACACACACCGACAACACACACTCACACACACACACAACACACACACACCGACAACACACACACACACACACACAAACCAACAACACACACACACACACAGACAACACACACACACACACACACCAGCAACACACTCACACACACCGACAACACACACACACACACACACCGACAACACACACACACACCGACAACACAGACACACACACACACCGACAACACACACACACACACCGACAACACACACACACACTGACAACACACACACACACACCGACAACACACACACACACACACACCGACAACACACACACACACCGACAACACACACACAGACAACACACACACACTCACACCGACAACACAGACACACACACACACCGACAACACACACACACACACACACACACACCGACAACACACACACACACACTGACAACACACACACACACACACACACCGACAACACACACACACACACCGACAACACACACACACAGACAACACACACACACACACACACACACCGACAACACACACACACACACCGACAACACACACACACACACACATACACCGACAACACACACACACCGACAACACACACACACACACCTACCACACACACACACACACCGACAACACACCGACAACACACACACACACACCGACAACAGACACACACCGACAACACACACACACACACCGACAACACACACACACACACACCGACAACACACACACACAGACACTGACAACACACACACACACACCGACAACACACACACACACACACCGACAACACACACACACAAACACCGACAACACACACACACACACACCGACAACACACACACACACAACACACACACACGGACAACACACACACACACACACACACACACCGACAACTCACACACACACACACCGACAACACACACACACACACACACCGACAACACACACTCACACACACACACAACACACACACACCGACAACACACACACACACACACAAACCAACAACACACACACACACACAGACAACACACACACACACACACACCAGCAACACACTCACACACACCGACAACACACACACACACACACACCG
Source organism: Salmo salar (assembly GCF_965601325.2). Taxonomy (NCBI): domain Eukaryota; kingdom Metazoa; phylum Chordata; class Actinopteri; order Salmoniformes; family Salmonidae; genus Salmo; species Salmo salar. The sequence goes on along the minus strand of NW_027675490.1, from coordinate 716,952 downwards.
ACAACACACACACACACCGACAACACAGACACACACACACACCGACAACACACACACACACACCGACAACACACACACACACTGACAACACACACACACACACCGACAACACACACACACACACACACCGACAACACACACACACACCGACAACACACACACACAGACAACACACACACACTCACACCGACAACACAGACACACACACACACCGACAACACACACACACACACACACACACACCGACAACACACACACACACACTGACAACACACACACACACACACACACACCGACAACACACACACACACACCGACAACACACACACACAGACAACACACACACACACACACACACCGACAACACACACACACACACCGACAACACACACACACACAACACACACACACACACACACACACACACCGACAACACACACACACACACACCAACAACACACACACACACCTACCACACACACACACACACCGACAACACACCGACAACACACACACACACACCGACAACACACACACACCGACAACACACACACACACACACACACCGACAACACACACACACACACACCGACAACACACACACACACACACCGACAACACACACACACACACCGACAACACACACACACACACACCGACAACACACACACACACACACCGACAACACACACACACACACACCGACAACACACACACACACACACCGACAACACACACACACACACCTACCACACACACACACACACCGACAACACACCGTCAACACACACACACACACCGACAACACACACACACCGACAACACACACACACACACACACACCGACAACACACACACACACACACATACACCGACAACACACACATACACACACCGACAACACACAAACACACACCTACCACACAAACATACACACCGACAACACACCGACAACACACACACACACACCGACAACAGACACACACCGACAACACACACACACACACACCGACAACACACACACACACACACCGACAACACACACACACACACACTGACAACACACACACACACACCGACAACACACACACACACACACACCGACAACACACACACACAAACACCGACAACACACACACACACACACCAACAACACACACACACAACACACACACACCGACAACACACACACACACACACACCGACAACTCACACACACACACACCGACAACACACACACACACACACACCGACAACACACACTCACACACACACCGACAACACACCGACAACACACACACACACACCGACAACAGACACACACCGACAACACACACACACACACACCGACAACACACACACACACACACACACCGACAACACACCGACAACACACACACACACAGCGACAACAGACACACACAGACAACACACACACACACCGACAACACACACACACACACACCGACAACACACACACACACACACTGACAACACACACACACACACCGACAACACACACACACACACACCGACAACACACACACACAAACACCGACAACACACACACACACACACCGACAACACACACACACACAACACACACACACCGACAACACACACACACACACACACACACCGACAACTCACACACACACACACCATAACACACACACACACACACACACCGACAACACACACTCACACACACACACAACACACACACACCGACAACACACACACACACACACACACACCAGCAACACACTCACACACACCGACAACACACACACACACACACACCGACAACACACACACACACCGACAACACAGACACACACACACACCGACAACACACACACACACACCGACAACACACACACACACTGACAACACACACACACCGACAACACACACACACACACACACCGACAACACACCGACAACACACACACACACGTCGACAACACACACACACCGACAACACACACACACACACACACACCGACAACACACACACACACACACACACCAACAACACACACACACACACCGACAACACACACACACACACCGACAACACACACACACACACCTACCACACACACACACACACCGACAACACACACACACCGACAACACACACACACACACACACCGACAACACACACACACACACACACACCGACAACACACACACACACACACCGACAACACACACACACACACCGACAACACACACACACACACACACCGACAACACACACACACACACACCGACAACACACACACACACACACCGACAACACACACACACACACCTACCACACACACACACACACCGACAACACACCGACAACACACACACACACACCGACAACACACACACTCCGACAACACACACACACACACACACACACACACACACACACACACACACACACACCGACAACACACACACACACACCGACAACACACACACACACACACCGACAACACACACACACACACACCGACAACACACACACACACACCGACAACACACACACACACCGACAACACACACACACACACAGACAACACACACACACACCGACAACACACACACACACAAACACCGACAACACACACACACACAACACACACACACACACACACACACACACCGACAACACAAACACACACACACCGACAACACACACACACACACACCGACAACACACACACACCTACCACACACACACACACACCGACAACACACCGACAACACACACACACCGACAACACACACACACACACAACACACACACACACACAACACACACACACCGACAACACACACACACACACACACACACACCGACAACACACACACACACACCGACAACACACACACACACACCGACAACACACACTCACACACACACCGACAACACACACACACACACACACACACACACCGACAACACACACACACACACCGACAACACACACACACACACACACCGACAACACACACACACACACACCGACAACACACACACACACACCGACAACACACACACACACACACACACCGACAACACACACACACACCTACCACACACACACACACACACACACAACGACAACACACACACACCGACAAGACACACACACACACACACACACACCGACAACACACACACACACACCGACAACACACACACCGACAACACACACACACACCGACAACACACACACACCGACAACACACACACACACACACACACACCGACAACACACACACACACACACCGACAACACACACACACACGCACCGACAACACACACACACCGACAACACACACACACACACACACCGACAACACACACACACACACATACACCGACAACACACACACACACACACCGACAACACACACACACACACCTACCACACACACACACACACACCGACAACACACCGACAACACACACACACACCGACAACAGACACACACCGACAACACAAACACACACACACCGACAACACACACACACACCTACCACACACACACACACACACACACAACGACAACACAAACACACACACACCGACAACACACACACACACACACCGACAACACACACACACCTACCACACACACACACACACCGACAACACACCGACAACACACACACACCGACAACACACACACACACACAACACACACACACACACAACACACACACACCGACAACACACACACACACACACACACACACCGACAACACACACACACACACCGACAACACACACACACACACCGACAACACACACTCACACACACACCGACAACACACACACACACACACACACACACACACACCGACAACACACACACACACACCGACAACACACACACACACACACACCGACAACACACACACACACACACACCGACAACACACACACACACACCGACAACACACACACACACACACACACCGACAACACACACACACACCTACCACACACACACACACACACACACAACGACAACACACACACACCGACAAGACACACACACACACACACACACACCGACAACACACACACACACACCGACAACACACACACACACAACACACACACACACCGACAACACACACACACACACACACCGACAACACACACACACCGACAACACACACACACACACACCGACAACACACCGACAACACACACACACACCGACAACACACACACACCGACAACACACACACACACACACACACACCGACAACACACACACACACACACCGACAACACACACACACACGCACCGACAACACACACACACCGACAACACACACACACACACACACCGACAACACACACACACACACATACACCGACAACACACACACACACACACCGACAACACACACACACACACCTACCACACACACACACACACACCGACAACACACCGACAACACACACACACACCGACAACAGACACACACCGACAACACAAACACACACACACCGACAACACACACACACACCTACCACACACACACACACACACACACAACGACAACACACACACACCGACAAGACACACACACACACACACACACCGACAACACACACACACACACCGACAACACACACACACACAACACACACACACACCGACAACACACACACACACACACACCGACAACACACACACACCGACAACACACACACACACACCGACAACACACACACACACACACACCGACAACACACACACACACACAAACACCGACAACACACACACACACACACCAACAACACACACACACAACACACACACACCGACAACACACACACACACACACACCGACAACTCACACACACACACACCGACAACACACACACACACACACACCGACAACACACACTCACACACACACCGACAACACACCGACAACACACACACACACACCGACAACAGACACACACCGACAACACACACACACACACACCGACAACACACACACACACACACACACCGACAACACACCGACAACACACACACACACAGCGACAACAGACACACACAGACAACACACACACACACCGACAACACACACACACACACACCGACAACACACACACACACACACTGACAACACACACACACACACCGACAACACACACACACACACACCGACAACACACACACACAAACACCGACAACACACACACACACACACCGACAACACACACACACACAACACACACACACCGACAACACACACACACACACACACACACCGACAACTCACACACACACACACCATAACACACACACACACACACACACCGACAACACACACTCACACACACACACAACACACACACACCGACAACACACACACACACACACACACACCAGCAACACACTCACACACACCGACAACACACACACACACACACACCGACAACACACACACACACCGACAACACAGACACACACACACACCGACAACACACACACACACACCGACAACACACACACACACTGACAACACACACACACCGACAACACACACACACACACACACCGACAACACACCGACAACACACACACACACGTCGACAACACACACACACCGACAACACACACACACACACACACACCGACAACACACACACACACACACACACCAACAACACACACACACACACCGACAACACACACACACACACCGACAACACACACACACACACCTACCACACACACACACACACCGACAACACACACACACCGACAACACACACACACACACACACCGACAACACACACACACACACACACACCGACAACACACACACACACACACCGACAACACACACACACACACCGACAACACACACACACACACACACCGACAACACACACACACACACACCGACAACACACACACACACACACCGACAACACACACACACACACCTACCACACACACACACACACCGACAACACACCGACAACACACACACACACACCGACAACACACACACTCCGACAACACACACACACACACACACACACACACACACACACACACACACACACACCGACAACACACACACACACACCGACAACACACACACACACACACCGACAACACACACACACACACACCGACAACACACACACACACACCGACAACACACACACACACCGACAACACACACACACACACAGACAACACACACACACACCGACAACACACACACACACAAACACCGACAACACACACACACACAACACACACACACACACACACACACACACCGACAACACAAACACACACACACCGACAACACACACACACACACACCGACAACACACACACACCTACCACACACACACACACACCGACAACACACCGACAACACACACACACCGACAACACACACACACACACAACACACACACACACACAACACACACACACCGACAACACACACACACACACACACACACACCGACAACACACACACACACACCGACAACACACACACACACACCGACAACACACACTCACACACACACCGACAACACACACACACACACACACACACACACCGACAACACACACACACACACCGACAACACACACACACACACACACCGACAACACACACACACACACACCGACAACACACACACACACACCGACAACACACACACACACACACACACCGACAACACACACACACACCTACCACACACACACACACACACACACAACGACAACACACACACACCGACAAGACACACACACACACACACACACACCGACAACACACACACACACACCGACAACACACACACACACAACACACACACACACCGACAACACACACACACACACACACCGACAACACACACACACCGACAACACACACACACACACACCGACAACACACCGACAACACACACACACACCGACAACACACACACACCGACAACACACACACACACACACACACACCGACAACACACACACACACACACCGACAACACACACACACACGCACCGACAACACACACACACCGACAACACACACACACACACACACCGACAACACACACACACACACATACACCGACAACACACACACACACACACCGACAACACACACACACACACCTACCACACACACACACACACACCGACAACACACCGACAACACACACACACACCGACAACAGACACACACCGACAACACAAACACACACACACCGACAACACACACACACACCTACCACACACACACACACACACACACAACGACAACACAAACACACACACACCGACAACACACACACACACACACCGACAACACACACACACCTACCACACACACACACACACCGACAACACACCGACAACACACACACACCGACAACACACACACACACACAACACACACACACACACAACACACACACACCGACAACACACACACACACACACACACACACCGACAACACACACACACACACCGACAACACACACACACACACCGACAACACACACTCACACACACACCGACAACACACACACACACACACACACACACACACACCGACAACACACACACACACACCGACAACACACACACACACACACACCGACAACACACACACACACACACACCGACAACACACACACACACACCGACAACACACACACACACACACACACCGACAACACACACACACACCTACCACACACACACACACACACACACAACGACAACACACACACACCGACAAGACACACACACACACACACACACACCGACAACACACACACACACACCGACAACACACACACACACAACACACACACACACCGACAACACACACACACACACACACCGACAACACACACACACCGACAACACACACACACACACACCGACAACACACCGACAACACACACACACACCGACAACACACACACACCGACAACACACACACACACACACACACACCGACAACACACACACACACACACCGACAACACACACACACACGCACCGACAACACACACACACCGACAACACACACACACACACACACCGACAACACACACACACACACATACACCGACAACACACACACACACACACCGACAACACACACACACACACCTACCACACACACACACACACACCGACAACACACCGACAACACACACACACACCGACAACAGACACACACCGACAACACACACACACACACACCGACAACACACACACACACCTACCACACACACACACACACACACACAACGACAACACACACACACCGACAAGACACACACACACACACACACACCGACAACACACACACACACACCGACAACACACACACACACAACACACACACACACCGACAACACACACACACACACACACCGACAACACACACACACACACCGACAACACACACACACACACACCGACAACACACCGACAACACACACACACACCGACAACACACACACACCGACAACACACACACACACACACACACACCGACAACACACACACACACACACCGACAACACACACACACACGCACCGACAACACACACACACCGACAACACACACACACACACACACCGACAACACACACACACACACATACACCGACAACACACACACACACACACCGACAACACACACACACACACCTACCACACACACACACACACACCGACAACACACCGACAACACACACACACACCGACAACAGACACACACCGACAACACACACACACACACCGACAACACACACACACACACACCGACAACACACACACACACACACCGACAACACACACACACACACCGACAACACACACACACACACCTACCACACACACACACACACCGACAACACACCGACAACACACACACACCGACAACACACACACACCGACACACACACACACACACACACACCGACAACACACACACACACACCGACAACACACACACACACACACCGACAACACACACACACACACACCGACAACACACACACACACACACCGACAACACACACACACACACACCGACAACACACACACACACACCGACAACACACACACACACAACACACACACACCGACAACACACACACACACACACACACACACACACCGACAACACACACACACACACACCGTAAACACACACACACACACACACCGACAACACACACTCACACACACACCGACAACACACACACACACACACACACACACACACACACACACACCGACAACACACACACACACACCGACAACACACACACACACACACACACACACCGACAACACACACACACACACACACACCGACAACACACACACACACCGACAACACACACACACACACACCGACAACACACACACACACACACCGACAACACACACACACACCTACCACACACACACACACACACACAACGACAACACACACACACCGACAACACACACACACACACACACACACCGACACACACACACACACACACCGACAACACACACACACACACAACACACACACACACCGACAACACACACACACACACACCGACACACACACACACACACACCGACAACACACACACACACACACCGACAACACACCGACAACACACACACACACCGACAACACACACACAAACACACACACACCGACAACACACACACACACACACCGACAACACACACACACACGCACCGACAACACACACACACCGACAACACACACACACACACCGACAACACACACACACACACACCGACAACACACACACACACACACCGACAACACACACACACACACCTACACACACACACACACACCGACAACACACCGACAACACACACACACACACCGACAACACACACACACCGACAACACACACACACACACCGACAACACACACACACACACACCGACAACACACACACACACACAACGACAACACACACACACACACACACCGACACACACACACACACACACACCGACAACACACACACACACACACCGACAACACACACACACACACACCGACAACACACACACACACAACACACACACACCGACACACACACACACACACACACACACCGACAACACACACACACACACACCGACAACACACACACACACACCTACCACACACACACACACACACCGACAACACACCGACAACACACACACACACCGACAACAGACACACACCGACAACACAAACACACACACACCGACAACACACACACACACCTACCACACACACACACACACACACACAACGACAACACAAACACACACACACCGACAACACACACACACACACACCGACAACACACACACACCTACCACACACACACACACACCGACAACACACCGACAACACACACACACCGACAACACACACACACACACAACACACACACACACACAACACACACACACCGACAACACACACACACACACACACACACACCGACAACACACACACACACACCGACAACACACACACACACACCGACAACACACACTCACACACACACCGACAACACACACACACACACACACACACACACACACCGACAACACACACACACACACCGACAACACACACACACACACACACCGACAACACACACACACACACACACCGACAACACACACACACACACCGACAACACACACACACACACACACACCGACAACACACACACACACCTACCACACACACACACACACACACACAACGACAACACACACACACCGACAAGACACACACACACACACACACACACCGACAACACACACACACACACCGACAACACACACACACACAACACACACACACACCGACAACACACACACACACACACACCGACAACACACACACACCGACAACACACACACACACACACCGACAACACACCGACAACACACACACACACCGACAACACACACACACCGACAACACACACACACACACACACACACCGACAACACACACACACACACACCGACAACACACACACACACGCACCGACAACACACACACACCGACAACACACACACACACACACACCGACAACACACACACACACACATACACCGACAACACACACACACACACACCGACAACACACACACACACACCTACCACACACACACACACACACCGACAACACACCGACAACACACACACACACCGACAACAGACACACACCGACAACACAAACACACACACACCGACAACACACACACACACCTACCACACACACACACACACACACACAACGACAACACACACACACCGACAAGACACACACACACACACACACACCGACAACACACACACACACACCGACAACACACACACACACAACACACACACACACCGACAACACACACACACACACACACCGACAACACACACACACACACCGACAACACACACACACACACACCGACAACACACCGACAACACACACACACACCGACAACACACACACACCGACAACACACACACACACACACACACACCGACAACACACACACACACACACCGACAACACACACACACACGCACCGACAACACACACACACCGACAACACACACACACACACACACCGACAACACACACACACACACATACACCGACAACACACACACACACACACCGACAACACACACACACACACCTACCACACACACACACACACACCGACAACACACCGACAACACACACACACACCGACAACAGACACACACCGACAACACACACACACACACCGACAACACACACACACACACACCGACAACACAAACACACACACACCGACAACACACACACACACACCGACAACACACACACACACACCTACCACACACACACACACACCGACAACACACCGACAACACACACACACCGACAACACACACACACCGACAACACACACACACACACACACCGACAACACACACACACACACCGACAACACACACACACACACACCGACAACACACACACACACACACCGACAACACACACACACACACACCGACAACACACACACACACACACCGACAACACACACACACACACCGACAACACACACACACACAACACACACACACCGACAACACACACACACACACACACACACACCGACAACACACACACACACACACCGTGAAACACACACACACACACACACCGACAACACACACTCACACACACACCGACAACACACACACACACACACACACACACACACACACACACACCGACAACACACACACACACACCGACAACACACACACACACACACACACACACCGACACACACACACACACACACACCGACAACACACACACACACCGACAACACACACACACACACACCGACAACACAAACACACACACACCGACAACACACACACACACCTACCACACACACACACACACACACAACGACAACACACACACACCGACAAGACACACACACACACACACACACCGACAACACACACACACACACCGACAACACACACACACACACAACACACACACACACCGACAACACACTCACACACACACACCGACAACACACACACACACACCGACAACACACACACACACACACCGACAACACACCGACAACACACACACACACCGACAACACACACACAAACACACACACACCGACAACACACACAAACACACACCGACAACACACACACACACGCACCGACAACACACACACACCGACAACACACACACACACACCGACAACACACACACACACATACACCGACAACACACACACACACACACCGACAACACACACACACACACCTACCACACACACACACACCGACAACACACCGACAACACACACACACACACCGACAACAGACACACACCGACAACACACACACACACACCGACAACACACACACACACACACCGACAACACACACACACACACAACGACAACACACACACACACACACACCGACAACACACACACACACACACACCGACAACACACACGCACAAACACCGACAACACACACACACACACACCGACAACACACACACACACAACACACACACACCGACAACACACACACACACACACACACACACCGACAACTCACACACACACACACCGACAACACACACACACACACACCGACAACACACACTCACACACACACCGACAACACACACACACACACACACACACACACACACACACACACACACACACACACACACCGACATCACACACACACCGACAACACACACACACACACACCGACAACACACACACACACACACACAAACCAACAACACACACACACACACCGACAACACACACACACACCGACAACACACACACACACCGACAACACACACACACCGACAACATACACACACACCTACCACACACACACACACACAACGACATCACACACACACCGACAAGACACACACACACACACACACACACCAACAACACACACACACACACACACACACCGACAACACACACACACACACAACACACACACACACCGAAAACACACACACACACACACCGACAACACACACACACACCGACAACACACACACACACACACCGACAACACACCGACAACACACACACACACACACACCAACAACACACACACACCGACAACACACACACACACACACACACCGACAACACACACACACACACACCGACAACACACACACACACGCACCGACAACACACACACACCGACAACACACACACACACACACCGACAACACACACACACACACACACCGACAACACACACACACACACACACACACACACACCGACAACACACACACACACACCGACAACACACACACACACACACCGACAACACACACACACCGACAACACACACACACACACAACGACAACACACACACACACACACCGACAACACACACACACACACACACACACACCACCGACAACACACACACACACACACACACACACACCGACAACACACACACACACACACCGACAACACACACACACACAACACGCACACACACCGACAACACACACACACACACACACACATACACCGACAACACACACACACAACGACAACACACACACACACACCGACAACACACACACACACCTACCACACACACACACACACAACGACAACACACACACACCGACAAGACACACACACACACACACACCGACAACACACACACACACACACCGACAACACACACACACACACACAACACACACACACCGACAACACACACACACAC
>NW_027675490.1:692500-697500 GCF_965601325.2 Salmo salar | reverse complement strand
ACACACACACACACACACCGACAACACACACACACACACACACAACACACACACACCGACAACACACACACACACACACACACCGACAACACACACACACACACCGACACCACACACACACACACCGACAACACACACACACACACACCGACAACACACACACACACACCGACAACACACACACACACACACACCGACAACACACACACACACACACACACCGACAACACACACACACACACCGACAACACACACACACACAACACACACACACACCGACAACACACACACACACACACACACACCGACAACACACACACACACACACCGACAACACACACACACACACACCGACAACACACACTCACACACACACCGACAACACACACACACACACACACACACACACACACCGACAACACACACACACACACCGACAACACACACACACACACACACACACACCGACAACACACACATACACACACACCGACAACACACACACACACCGACAACACACACACACACACACACACACCGACAACACAAACACACACACACCGACAACACACACACACACACCTACCACACACACACACACACACACAACGACAACACACACACACCGACAAGACACACACACACACACACACCCGACAACACACACACACCGACAACACACACACACACACAACACACACACACACCGACAACACACTCACACACACACACCGACAACACACACACACACACCGACAACACACACACACACACACCGACAACACACCGACAACACACACACACACCGACAACACACACACACCGACAACACACACACAAACACACACACACCGACAACACACACAAACACACACCGACAACACACACACACACGCACCGACAACACACACACACCGACAACACACACACACACACCGACAACACACACACACACATACACCGACAACACACACACACACACACCGACAACACACACACACACACCTACCACACACACACACACACACCGACAACACACCGACAACACACACACACACACCGACAACAGACACACACCGACAACACACACACACACACCGACAACACACACACACACACACCGACAACACACACACACACACACACACCGACAACACACACACACACACACACCGACAACACACACACACACACACCGACAACACACACACACAAACACCGACAACACACACACACACACACCGACAACACACACACACACAACACACACACACCGACAACACACACACACACACACACACACACCGACAACTCACACACACACACACCGACAACACACACACACACACACACCGACAACACACACTCACACACACACCGACAACACACACACACACACACACACACACACACACACACCGACAACACACACACACCGACAACACACACACACACACACCGACAACACACACACACACACACACAAACCAACAACACACACACACACACCGACAACACACACACACACCGACAACACACACACACACCGACAACACACACACACCGACAACACACACACACACCTACCACACACACACACACACAACGACAACACACACACACCGACAAGACACACACACACACACACACACACCAACAACACACACACACACACACACACACCGACAACACACACACACACACAACACACACACACACCGACAACACACACACACACACACCGACAACACACACACACACCGACAACACACACACACTCCGACAACACACCGACAACACACACACACACACACACCAACAACACACACACACCGACAACACACACACACACACACACACCGACAACACACACACACACACACCGACAACACACACACACACGCACCGACAACACACACACACCGACAACACACACACACACACACCGACAACACACACACACACACACACCGACAACACACACACACACACACACACACACACCGACAACACACACACACACACCGACAACACACACACACACACACCGACAACACACACACACCGACAACACACACACACACACAACGACAACACACACACACACCGACAACACACACACACACACCGACAACACACACACACACCGACAACACACCGACAACACACACACACACACACACCAACAACACACACACACCGACAACACACACACACACACACACACCGACAACACACACACACACACACCGACAACACACACACACACGCACCGACAACACACACACACCGACAACACACACACACACACACCGACAACACACACACACACACACACCGACAACACACACACACACACACACACACACACACCGACAACACACACACACACACCGACAACACACACACACACACACCGACAACACACACACACCGACAACACACACACACACACAACGACAACACACACACACACCGACAACACACACACACACACCGACAACACACACACACACACACACACACACACACCGACAACACACACACACACACACACCGACAACACACACACACACACACCGACAACACACACACACACAACACGCACACACACCGACAACACACACACACACACACACATACACCGACAACACACACACACAACGACAACACACACACACACACCGACAACACACACACACACCTACCACACACACACACACACAACGACAACACACACACACCGACAAGACACACACACACACACACACCGACAACACACACACACACACACCGACAACACACACACACACACACAACACACACACACCGACAACACACACACACACACACCGACAACACACACACACCGACAACACACACACACACACCAACAACACACCGAAAACACACACACACACACCGACAACACACACACACCGACAACACACACACACACACCGACAACACACACACCGACAACACACACACACACACACCGACAACACACACACACACACACCGACAACACACACACACACACACACACACCGACAACACAAACACACACACACCGACAACACACACACACACACCTACCACACACACACACACACACACAACGACAACACACACACACCGACAAGACACACACACACACACACACACACCGACAACACACACACACCGACAACACACACACACACACAACACACACACACACCGACAACACACTCACACACACACACCGACAACACACACACACACACCGACAACACACACACACACACACACCGACAACACACCGACAACACACACACACACCGACAACACACACACACCGACAACACACACACAAACACACACACACCGACAACACACACAAACACACACCGACAACACACACACACACGCACCGACAACACACACACACCGACAACACACACACACACACCGACAACACACACACACACATACACCGACAACACACACACACACACACCGACAACACACACACACACACCTACCACACACACACACACACACCGACAACACACCGACAACACACACACACACACCGACAACAGACACACACCGACAACACACACACACACACCGACAACACACACACACACACACACCGACAACACACACACACACACACACACCGACAACACACACACACACACACACCGACAACACACACACACACACACCGACAACACACACACACAAACACCGACAACACACACACACACACACCGACAACACACACACACACAACACACACACACCGACAACACACACACACACACACACACACACCGACAACTCACACACACACACACCGACAACACACACACACACACACACCGACAACACACACTCACACACACACCGACAACACACACACACACACACACACACACACACACACACACACCGACAACACACACACACCGACAACACACACACACACACACCGACAACACACACACACACACACACAAACCAACAACACAAACACACACACCGACAACACACACACACACCGACAACACACACACACACCGACAACACACACACACCGACAACACACACACACACCTACCACACACACACACACACAACGACAACACACACACACCGACAAGACACACACACACACACACACACACCAACAACACACACACACACACACACACACCGACAACACACACACACACACAACACACACACACACCGACAACACACACACACACACACCGACAACACACACACACACCGACAACACACACACACACCGACAACACACCGACAACACACACACACACACACACCAACAACACACACACACCGACAACACACACACACACACACACACCGACAACACACACACACACACACCGACAACACACACACACACGCACCGACAACACACACACACCGACAACACACACACACACACACCGACAACACACACACACACACACACCGACAACACACACACACACACACACACACACACCGACAACACACACACACACACCGACAACACACACACACACACACCGACAACACACACACACCGACAACACACACACACACACAACGACAACACACACACACACCGACAACACACACACACACACCGACAACACACACACACACCGACAACACACCGACAACACACACACACACACACACCAACAACACACACACACCGACAACACACACACACACACACACACCGACAACACACACACACACACACCGACAACACACACACACACGCACCGACAACACACACACACCGACAACACACACACACACACACCGACAACACACACACACACACACACCGACAACACACACACACACACACACACACACACCGACAACACACACACACACACCGACAACACACACACACACACACCGACAACACACACACACCGACAACACACACACACACACAACGACAACACACACACACACCG
>NW_027675490.1:682500-687500 GCF_965601325.2 Salmo salar | reverse complement strand
CACACCGACAACACACACACACACACACCGACAACACACACACACCGACAACACACACACACACACACCGACAACACACACACACACACACCGACAACACACACACACACACACCGACAACACACACACACACAACACACACACACCGACAACACATACACACACACACACACCGACAACACACACACACACACACCGACAACACACACACACACACACACCGACAACACACACTCACACACACACACTCACACACACACACACACACACACACACACACACACACCGACAACACACACACACACACCGACAACACACACACACACACACACACACCGACAACACACACACACACACACCGACAACACACACACACACACCGACAACACACACACACACACACACCGACAACACACACACACACCTACCACACACACACACACACAACGACAACACATACACACACACACACACCGACAACACACACACACACACACCGACAACACACACACACACACACACCGACAACACACACTCACACACACACACTCACACACACACACACACACACACACACACACACACACCGACAACACACACACACACCGACAACACACACACACACACACACACACCGACAACACACACACACACACCGACAACACACACACACACACCGACAACACACACACACACACACACACCGACAACACACACACACACCGACAACACACACACACACGCACCGACAACACACACACACCGACAACACACACACACACACACACCGACAACACACACACACACACACACCGACAACACACACACACACCGACAACACACACACACACACCTACCACACACACACACACCGACAACACACCGACAACACACACACACACACCGACAACACACACACCGACAACACACACACACACACACCGACAACACACACACACACACACACACCGACAACACACACACACACACACCGACAACACACACACACCGACAACACACACACACACACACCGACAACACACACACACACACACCGACAACACACACACACACGCACCGACAACACACACACACCGACAACACACACACACACACCGACAACACACACACACACACCGACAACACACACACACACACACCGACAACACACACACACACACCTACCACACACACACACACCGACAACACACCGACAACACACACACACACACCGACAACACACACACACCGACAACACACACACACACACACCGACAACACACACACACACACACACACCGACAACACACACACACACACACCGACAACACACACACACCGACAACACACACACACACACACCGACAACACACACACACACACACCGACAACACACACACACACACACCGACAACACACACACACACAACACACACACACCGACAACACATACACACACACACACACCGACAACACACACACACACACACCGACAACACACACACACACACACACCGACAACACACACTCACACACACACACTCACACACACACACACACACACACACACACACACACACCGACAACACACACACACACACCGACAACACACACACACACACACACACACCGACAACACACACACACACACACCGACAACACACACACACACACACCCGACAACACACACACACACCTACCACACACACACACACACAACGACAACACATACACACACACACACACCGACAACACACACACACACACACCGACAACACACACACACACACACACCGACAACACACACTCACACACACACACTCACACACACACACACACACACACACACACACACACACCGACAACACACACACACACCGACAACACACACACACACACACACACACCGACAACACACACACACACACCGACAACACACACACACACACCGACAACACACACACACACACACACACCGACAACACACACACACACCGACAACACACACACACACGCACCGACAACACACACACACCGACAACACACACACACACACACACCGACACACACACACACACACACACCGACAACACACACACACACCGACAACACACACACACACACCTACCACACACACACACACCGACAACACACCGACAACACACACACACACACCGACAACACACACACCGACAACACACACACACACACACCGACAACACACACACACACACACACACCGACAACACACACACACACACACCGACAACACACACACACCGACAACACACACACACACACACCGACAACACACACACACACACACCGACAACACACACACACACACACCGACAACACACACACACACACAACACACACACACCGACAACACAACACACACACACACACCGACAACACACACACACACACACCGACAACACACACACACACACACACCGACAACACACACACACACACACACACCACACACACACACACACACCGACAACACACACACACACCGACAACACACACACACACACCTACCACACACACACACACCGACAACACACCGACAACACACACACACACACCGACAACACACACACCGACAACACACACACACACACACCGACAACACACACACACACACACACACCGACAACACACACACACACACACCGACAACACACACACACCGACAACACACACACACACACACCGACAACACACACACACACACACCGACAACACACACACACACGCACCGACAACACACACACACCGACAACACACACACACACACCGACAACACACACACACACACCGACAACACACACACACACACACCGACAACACACACACACACACCTACCACACACACACACACCGACAACACACCGACAACACACACACACACACCGACAACACACACACACCGACAACACACACACACACACACCGACAACACACACACACACACACACACCGACAACACACACACACACACACCGACAACACACACACACCGACAACACACACACACACACACCGACAACACACACACACACACACCGACAACACACACACACACACACCGACAACACACACACACACAACACACACACACCGACAACACATACACACACACACACACCGACAACACACACACACACACACCGACAACACACACACACACACACACCGACAACACACACTCACACACACACACTCACACACACACACACACACACACACACACACACACACCGACAACACACACACACACACCGACAACACACACACACACACACACACACCGACAACACACACACACACACACCGACAACACACACACACACACCGA
Organism: Salmo salar; assembly: GCF_965601325.2. Classification (NCBI taxonomy): domain Eukaryota; kingdom Metazoa; phylum Chordata; class Actinopteri; order Salmoniformes; family Salmonidae; genus Salmo; species Salmo salar. Next base: position 684,133 of record NW_027675490.1, on the reverse strand, counting down.
CAACACACACACACACACACACCGACAACACACACACACACCTACCACACACACACACACACAACGACAACACATACACACACACACACACCGACAACACACACACACACACACCGACAACACACACACACACACACACCGACAACACACACTCACACACACACACTCACACACACACACACACACACACACACACACACACACCGACAACACACACACACACCGACAACACACACACACACACACACACACCGACAACACACACACACACACCGACAACACACACACACACACCGACAACACACACACACACACACACACCGACAACACACACCACACACACCGACAACACACACACACACGCACCGACAACACACACACACCGACAACACACACACACACACACACCGACAACACACACACACACACACACCGACAACACACACACACACCGACAACACACACACACACACCTACCACACACACACACACCGACAACACACCGACAACACACACACACACACCGACAACACACACACCGACAACACACACACACACACACCGACAACACACACACACACACACACACCGACAACACACACACACACACACCGACAACACACACACACCGACAACACACACACACACACACCGACAACACACACACACACACACCGACAACACACACACACACACACCGACAACACACACACACACACAACACACACACACCGACAACACATACACACACACACACACCGACAACACACACACACACACACCGACAACACACACACACACACACACCGACAACACACACTCACACACACACACTCACACACACACACACACACACACACACACACCGACAACACACACACACACCGACAACACACACACACACACACACACACCGACAACACACACACACACACACCGACAACACACACACACACACCGACAACACACACACACACACACACACCTACCACACACACACACACACAACGACAACACACACACACCGACAAGACACACACACACACACACACCGACAACACACACACACACACACCGACAACACACACACACACACACACACCGACAACACACACACACACACACACACACCGACAACACACACACACACACACCGACAACACACACACACACACACCGACAACACACACACACACAACACACACACACCGACAACACACACACACACACACACACACACACCAACAACACACACACACACACACCGACAACACACACACACACACACCGACAACACACACACACACACACACCGACAACACACACACACACACCGACAACACACACACACACCGACAAAACACACACACACACAACTACAACACACACACAAACACCGACAACACACACACACACACACACACCAACAACACACACACACACACCGACATCACACACACACACACCGACAACACACACACACACCGACAACACACACACACACCGACAACACACACACACCTACCACACACACACACACACACAACGACAACACACACACACCGACAAGACACACACACACACACCGACAACACACACACACACACCGACAACACACACACACACACACAAC
>NW_027675490.1:647500-680000 GCF_965601325.2 Salmo salar | reverse complement strand
CACACACACACACCGACAACACACACACACACACACACACACACCGACAACACACACACACACACACCGACAACACACACACACCGACAACACACACACACACACACCGACAACACACACACACACACACCGACAACACACACACACACACACCGACAACACACACACACACAACACACACACACCGACAACACATACACACACACACACACAGACAACACACACACACACACACCGACAACACACACACACACACACCGACAACACACACTCACACACACACACTCACACACACACACACCACAACACACACACACACACCGACAACACACACACACACCGACAACACACACACACACACACACACACCGACAACACACACACACACACCGACAACACACACACACACACCGACAACACACACACACACACACACACCTACCACACACACACACACACAACGACAACACACACACACCGACAAGACACACACACACACACACACCGACAACACACACACACACACACCGACAACACACACACACACACACACACCGACAACACACACACACACACACACCGACAACACACACACACACACACCGACAACACACACACACACACACCGACAACACACACACACACAACACACACACACCGACAACACACACACACACACACACACACACCGACAACACACACACACACACACACACACACACCAACAACACACACACACACACCGACAACACACACACACACACACCGACAACACACACACACACACACACCGACAACACACACACACACACCGACAACACACACACACACCGACAAAACACACACACACACAACTACAACACACACACAAACACCGACAACACACACACACACACACACACCAACAACACACACACACACACCGACATCACACACACACACACCGACAACACACACACACACCGACAACACACACACACACCGACAACACACACACACCTACCACACACACACACACACACAACGACAACACACACACACCGACAAGACACACACACACACACCGACAACACACACACACACACCGACAACACACACACACACACACACACACACACACACCGACAACACACACACACACACACCGACAACACACACACACACCGACAACACACACACACACACACCGACAACACACCGACAACACACACACACACACACCGACAACACACACACACCGACAACACACACACACACACACACCAACAACACACCGACAACACACACACACACACCGACAACACACACACACCGACAACACACACACACACACACACACCGACAACACACACACACACACACCGACAACACACACACACACGCACCGACAACACACACACACCGACAACACACACACACACACCGACAACACACACACACACACCGACAACACACACACACACACACACCGACAACACACACACACACACCTACCACACACACACACCGACAACACACCGACAACACACACACACACACCGACAACACACACACACCGACAACACACACACACACACACCGACAACACACACACACACACACACACCGACAACACACACACACACACACCGACAACACACACACACCGACAACACACACACACACACACCGACAACACACACACACACACACCGACAACACACACACACACACACCGACAACACACACACACACAACACACACACACCGACAACACATACACACACACACACCGACAACACACACACACACACACCGACAACACACACACACACACACACCGACAACACACACTCACACACACACACTCACACACACACACACACACACACACACACACACCGACAACACACACACACACACCGACAACACACACACACACACACACACACCGACAACACACACACACACACACCGACAACACACACACACACACCGACAACACACACACACACACACACCGACAACACACACACACACCTACCACACACACACACACACAACGACAACACATACACACACACACACACCGACAACACACACACACACACACCGACAACACACACACACACACACACCGACAACACACACTCACACACACACACTCACACACACACACACACACACACACACACACACACACCGACAACACACACACACACCGACAACACACACACACACACACACACACCGACAACACACACACACACACCGACAACACACACACACACACCGACAACACACACACACACACACACACCGACAACACACACACACACCGACAACACACACACACACGCACCGACAACACACACACACCGACAACACACACACACACACACACCGACAACACACACACACACACACACCGACAACACACACACACACCGACAACACACACACACACACCTACCACACACACACACACCGACAACACACCGACAACACACACACACACACCGACAACACACACACCGACAACACACACACACACACACCGACAACACACACACACACACACACACCGACAACACACACACACACACACCGACAACACACACACACCGACAACACACACACACACACACCGACAACACACACACACACACACCGACAACACACACACACACACCGACAACACACACACACACACAACACACACACACCGACAACACATACACACACACACACACCGACAACACACACACACACACACCGACAACACACACACACACACACACCGACAACACACACTCACACACACACACTAACACACACACACACACACACACACACACACCGACAACACACACACACACCGACAACACACACACACACACACACACACCGACAACACACACACACACACCGACAACACACACACACACACCGACAACACACACACACACACACACACCTACCACACACACACACACACAACGACAACACACACACACCGACAAGACACACACACACACACACACCGACAACACACACACACACACACCGACAACACACACACACACACACACACCGACAACACACACACACACACACACACACCGACAACACACACACACACACACCGACAACACACACACACACAACACACACACACCGACAACACACACACACACACACACACACCGACAACACACACACACACACCGACAACACACACACACACACACACACACACCAACAACACACACACACACACCGACAACACACACACACACACACCGACAACACACACACACACACACACCGACAACACACACACACACACCGACAACACACACACACACCGACAAAACACACACACACACAACTACAACACACACACAAACACCGACAACACACACACACACACACACACCAACAACACACACACACACACCGACATCACACACACACACACCGACAACACACACACACACCGACAACACACACACACACCGACAACACACACACACCTACCACACACACACACACACACAACGACAACACACACACACCGACAAGACACACACACACACACCGACAACACACACACACACACCGACAACACACACACACACACACAACACACACACACACCGACAACACACACACACACACACCGACAACACACACACACACCGACAACACACACACACACACACCGACAACACACCGACAACACACACACACACACACCGACAACACACACACACCGACAACACACACACACACACACACCAACAACACACCGACAACACACACACACACACCGACAACACACACACACCGACAACACACACACACACACACACACACCGACAACACACACACACACACACCGACAACACACACACACACGCACCAACAACACACACACACCGACAACACACACACACACACCGACAACACACACACACACACCGACAACACACACACACACACACCGACAACACACACACACACACCTACCACACACACACACACCGACAACACACCGACAACACACACACACACACACCGACAACACACACACACACACACCGACAACACACACACACACACACCGACAACACACACACACCGACAACACACACACACACCGACAAAACACACACACACACAACTACAACACACACACAAACACCGACAACACACACACACACACACACACCAACAACACACACACACACACCGACATCACACACACACACACCGACAACACACACACACACCGACAACACACACACACACCGACAACACACACACACCTACCACACACACACACACACACAACGACAACACACACACACCGACAAGACACACACACACACACCGACAACACACACACACACACCGACAACACACACACACACACACAACACACACACACACCGACAACACACACACACACACACCGACAACACACACACACACCGACAACACACACACACACACACCGACAACACACCGACAACACACACACACACACACCGACAACACACACACACCGACAACACACACACACACACACACCAACAACACACCGACAACACACACACACACACCGACAACACACACACACCGACAACACACACACACACACACACACACACCGACAACACACACACACACACACCGACAACACACACACACACGCACCAACAACACACACACACCGACAACACACACACACACACCGACAACACACACACACACACCGACAACACACACACACACACACCGACAACACACACACACGCACCTACCACACACACACACACCGACAACACACCGACAACACACACACACACACCGACAACACACACACACCGACAACACACACACACACACACCGACAACACACACACACACACACACACCGACAACACACACACACACACACCGACAACACACACACACCGACAACACACACACACACACACCGACAACACACACACACACACAACGACAACACACACACACACACACCGACAACACACACACACACAACACACACACACCGACAACACATACACACACACACACCGACAACACACACACACACACACCGACAACACACACACACACACACCGACAACACACACACACACACCGACAACACACACACACACACAACACACACACACCGACAACACATACACACACACACACACCGACAACACACACACACACACACCGACAACACACACACACACACACACCGACAACACACACTCACACACACACACTAACACACACACACACACACACACACACACACCGACAACACACACACACACCGACAACACACACACACACACACACACACCGACAACACACACACACACACCGACAACACACACACACACACCGACAACACACACACACACACACACACCTACCACACACACACACACACAACGACAACACACACACACCGACAAGACACACACACACACACACACCGACAACACACACACACACACACCGACAACACACACACACACACACACACCGACAACACACACACACACACACACACACCGACAACACACACACACACACACCGACAACACACACACACACACACCGACAACACACACACACACAACACACACACACCGACAACACACACACACACACACACACACCGACAACACACACACACACACCGACAACACACACACACACACACACACACACCAACAACACACACACACACACCGACAACACACACACACACACACCGACAACACACACACACACACACACCGACAACACACACACACACACCGACAACACACACACACACCGACAAAACACACACACACACAACTACAACACACACACAAACACCGACAACACACACACACACACACACACCAACAACACACACACACACACCGACATCACACACACACACACCGACAACACACACACACACCGACAACACACACACACACCGACAACACACACACACCTACCACACACACACACACACACAACGACAACACACACACACCGACAAGACACACACACACACACCGACAACACACACACACACACCGACAACACACACACACACACACAACACACACACACACCGACAACACACACACACACACACCGACAACACACACACACACCGACAACACACACACACACACACCGACAACACACCGACAACACACACACACACACACCGACAACACACACACACCGACAACACACACACACACACACACCAACAACACACCGACAACACACACACACACACCGACAACACACACACACCGACAACACACACACACACACACACACACCGACAACACACACACACACACACCGACAACACACACACACACGCACCAACAACACACACACACCGACAACACACACACACACACCGACAACACACACACACACACCGACAACACACACACACACACACCGACAACACACACACACACACCTACCACACACACACACACCGACAACACACCGACAACACACACACACACACCGACAACACACACACACACACACCGACAACACACACACACACACACCGACAACACACACACACCGACAACACACACACACACCGACAAAACACACACACACACAACTACAACACACACACAAACACCGACAACACACACACACACACACACACCAACAACACACACACACACACCGACATCACACACACACACACCGACAACACACACACACACCGACAACACACACACACACCGACAACACACACACACCTACCACACACACACACACACACAACGACAACACACACACACCGACAAGACACACACACACACACCGACAACACACACACACACACCGACAACACACACACACACACACAACACACACACACACCGACAACACACACACACACACACCGACAACACACACACACACCGACAACACACACACACACACACCGACAACACACCGACAACACACACACACACACACCGACAACACACACACACCGACAACACACACACACACACACACCAACAACACACCGACAACACACACACACACACCGACAACACACACACACCGACAACACACACACACACACACACACACACCGACAACACACACACACACACACCGACAACACACACACACACGCACCAACAACACACACACACCGACAACACACACACACACACCGACAACACACACACACACACCGACAACACACACACACACACACCGACAACACACACACACGCACCTACCACACACACACACACCGACAACACACCGACAACACACACACACACACCGACAACACACACACACCGACAACACACACACACACACACCGACAACACACACACACACACACACACCGACAACACACACACACACACACCGACAACACACACACACCGACAACACACACACACACACACCGACAACACACACACACACACAACGACAACACACACACACACACACCGACAACACACACACACACAACACACACACACCGACAACACATACACACACACACACCGACAACACACACACACACACACCGACAACACACACACACACACACACCGACAACACACACTCACACACACACACTCACACACACACACACACACACACACACACACACACCGACAACACACACACACACACCGACAACACACACACACACACACACACCGACAACACACACACACACACACCGACAACACACACACACACACCGACAACACACACACACACACACACCGACAACACACACACACACCTACCACACACACACACACACAACGACAACACACACACACCGACAAGACACACACACACACACACACCGACAACACACACACACACACACCGACAACACACACACACACACAACACACACACACACCGACAACACACACACACACACACACACACCGACAACACACACACACACACACCGACAACACACACACACACACACCGACAACACACACACACACACACACACACACCGACAACACACACACACACACCGACAACACACACACACACACCGACAACACACACACACACACACCGACAACACACACACAAACACCGACAACACACACACACGCACACACACACCAACAACACACACACACACACCGACATCACACACACACACACCGACAACACACACACACACCGACAACACACACACACACCGACAACACACACACACCTACCACACACACACACACACACAACGACAACACACACACACCGACAAGACACACACACACCGACAACACACACACACACACCGACAACACACACACACACACACAACACACACACACACCGACAACACACACACACACACACCGACAACACACACACACACACCGACAACACACACACACACACACCGACAACACACCGACAACACACACACACACACACCGACAACACACACACACCGACAACACACACACACACACACACCGACAACACACACACACACACACACACCGACAACACACACACACACACACTGACAACACACACACACACGCACCGACAACACACACACACCGACAACACACACACACACACCGACAACACACACACACACACACCGACAACACACACACACACACACACACCGACAACACACACACACACACCGACAACACACACACACACACACCGACAACACACACACACACCGACAACACACACACACACACCGACAACACACACACAAAACACACACACCGACAACACACACACACACACCGACAACACACACACACACACACCGACAACACACACACACACCGACAACACACACACACACACCGACAACACACACACAAAACACACACACACCGACAACACACACACACACACCGACAACACACACACACACACACCGACAACACACACACACACACACCGACAACACACACACACACACCGACAACACACACACACACACACACACCGACAACACACACACACACACCAACAACACACACACACCGACAACACACACACACACACACACCAGCAACACACTCACACACACCGACAACACACACACACACACACACACACCGACAACGCACACACACACCGACAACACAGACACACACACACACCGACAACACACACACACACACCGACAACACACACACACACTGACAACACATACACACACACCGACAACACACACACACACACACACCGACAACACACACACCGACAACACACACACACAGACAACACACACACACACACACCGACAACACACACACACTCACACCGACAACACAGACACACACACACACCGACAACACACACACACACACACACACACCGACAACACACACACACACACTGACAACACACACACACACACCGACAACACACACACACACACCGACAACACACACACACAGACAACACACACACACACACACCGACAACACACACACACACACACCGACAACACACACACACACACCGACAACACACACACACACACCTACCACACACACACACACACAGACAACACACCGACAACACACACACACCGACAACACACACACACCGACAACACACACACACACACACACCGACAACACACACACACACACACCGACAACACACACACACACACACCGACAACACACACACACACACCGACAACACACACACACACACACCGACAACACACACACACACACCGACAACACACACACACACACACCGACAACACACACACACACACAACACACACACACCGACAACACACACACACACACACACACACCGACAACACACACACACACACACACACAGACAACACACACACACACACACACCGACAACACACACTCACACACACACCGACAACACACACACACACACACACACACACACACACACACACCGACAACACACACACACACACCGACAACACACACACACACACACACCAACAACACACACACACACACACTGACAACACACACACACACACCGACAACACACACACACACACACACACACCAACAACACACACACACACACCGACAACACACACACACCGACAACACACACACACACACACACCGACAACACACACACACAGACAACACACACACACACCGACAACACACACACACACACACACCGACAACACACACACACACACAACACACACACACACACACACACACACCGACAACACAAACACACACACACCGACAACACACACACACACACCGACAACACACACACACACACCTACCACACACACACACACACCGACAACACACCGACAACACACACACACACCGACAACACACACACACCGACAACACACACACACACACACCGACAACACACACACACACACACACACACCGACAACACACACACACACTGACAACACACACACACACACCGACAACACACACACACACACACCGACAACACACACACACACACACCGACAACACACACACACACACACCGACAACACACACACACACAACACACACACACCGACAACACACACACACACACACACACACCGACAACACACACACACACACACCGACAACACACACACACACACACACCGACAACACACACTCACACACACACCGACAACACACACACACACACACACACACACACACACACACACACACACACACACACACACACACACCGACAACACACACACACACACCGACAACACACACACACACACACACAACGACAACACACACACACACACACCGACAACACACACACACACACCGACAACACACACACACACACACACACACCGACAACACAAACACACACACACCGACAACACACACACACACCTACCACACACACACACACACACACAACGACAACACACACACACCGACAAGACACACACACACACACACCGACAACACACACACACACACCGACACCACACACACACAACACACACACACACCGACAACACACACACACACACCGACAACACACACACACACACCGACAACACACACACACACACACCGACAACACACCGACAACACACACACACACACCGACAGCACACACACACCAACAACACACACACACACACACACACCGACAACACACACACACACACACCGACAACACACACACACACGCACCGACAACACACACACACCGACAACACACACACACACACCGACAACAGACACACACCGACAACACACACACACACACCGACAACACACACACACACACACCGACAACACACACACACACACACTGACAACACACACACACACACCGACAACACACACACACACACACCGACAACACACACACACAAACACCGACAACACACACACACACACACCGACAACACACACACACACAACACACACACACGGACAACACACACACACACACACACCGACAACTCACACACACACACACCGACAACACACACACACACACCGACAACACACACTCACACACACACCGACAACACACACACACACACAAACACACACACACACACACACACACACACACCGACAACACACACACACACACCGACAACACACACACACACACACACCAACAACACACACACACCGACAACACACACACACACACCGACAACACACACACACACACACACACACCAACAACACACACACACACACCGACAACACACACACACACACCGACAACACACACACACACACACCGACAACACACACACACAGACAACACACACACACACCGACAACACACACACACACACACCGACAACACACACACACACACAACGACAACACACACACACACCGACAACACACACACACACAACACACACACACCGACAACACATACACACACACACACCGACAACACACACACACACACACCGACAACACACACACACACACACACCGACAACACACACTCACACACACACACTCACACACACACACACACACACACACACACACCGACAACACACACACACACACCGACAACACACACACACACACACACACCGACAACACACACACACCGACAACACACACACACACACCGACAACACACACACACACACACACCGACAACACACACACACACCTACCACACACACACACACACAACGACAACACACACACACCGACAAGACACACACACACACACACACCGACAACACACACACACACACACCGACAACACACACACACACACAACACACACACACACCGACAACACACACACACACACACACACACCGACAACACACACACACACACACCGACAACACACACACACACACACCGACAACACACACACACACACACACACACACCGACAACACACACACACACACCGACAACACACACACACACACCGACAACACACACACACACACACCGACAACACACACACAAACACCGACAACACACACACACGCACACACACACCAACAACACACACACACACACCGACATCACACACACACACACCGACAACACACACACACACCGACAACACACACACACACCGACAACACACACACACCTACCACACACACACACACACACAACGACAACACACACACACCGACAAGACACACACACACCGACAACACACACACACACACCGACAACACACACACACACACACAACACACACACACACCGACAACACACACACACACACACCGACAACACACACACACACACCGACAACACACACACACACACACCGACAACACACCGACAACACACACACACACACACCGACAACACACACACACCGACAACACACACACACACACACACCGACAACACATACACACACACACACACCGACAACACACACACACACACACTGACAACACACACACACACGCACCGACAACACACACACACCGACAACACACACACACACACCGACAACACACACACACACACACCGACAACACACACACACACACACACACCGACAACACACACACACACACCGACAACACACACACACACACACCGACAACACACACACACACCGACAACACACACACACACACCGACAACACACACACAAAACACACACACCGACAACACACACACACACACCGACAACACACACACACACACACCGACAACACACACACACACCGACAACACACACACACACACCGACAACACACACACAAAACACACACACACCGACAACACACACACACACACCGACAACACACACACACACACACCGACAACACACACACACACACACCGACAACACACACACACACACCGACAACACACACACACACACACACACCGACAACACACACACACACACCAACAACACACACACACCGACAACACACACACACACACACACCAGCAACACACTCACACACACCGACAACACACACACACACACACACACACCGACAACGCACACACACACCGACAACACAGACACACACACACACCGACAACACACACACACACACCGACAACACACACACACACTGACAACACATACACACACACCGACAACACACACACACACACACACCGACAACACACACACCGACAACACACACACACAGACAACACACACACACACACACCGACAACACACACACACTCACACCGACAACACAGACACACACACACACCGACAACACACACACACACACACACACACCGACAACACACACACACACACTGACAACACACACACACACACACACCGACAACACACACACACACACCGACAACACACACACACAGACAACACACACACACACACACCGACAACACACACACACACACACACACCGACAACACACACACACACACCGACAACACACACACACACACCTACCACACACACACACACACAGACAACACACCGACAACACACACACACCGACAACACACACACACCGACAACACACACACACACACACACCGACAACACACACACACACACACCGACAACACACACACACACACACCGACAACACACACACACACACCGACAACACACACACACACACACCGACAACACACACACACACACCGACAACACACACACACACACACCGACAACACACACACACACACAACACACACACACCGACAACACACACACACACACACACACACCGACAACACACACACACACACACACACAGACAACACACACACACACACACACCGACAACACACACTCACACACACACCGACAACACACACACACACACACACACACACACACACACACACCGACAACACACACACACACACCGACAACACACACACACACACACACCAACAACACACACACACACACACTGACAACACACACACACACACCGACAACACACACACACACACACACACACCAACAACACACACACACACACCGACAACACACACACACCGACAACACACACACACACACACACCGACAACACACACACACAGACAACACACACACACACCGACAACACACACACACACACACACCGACAACACACACACACACACAACACACACACACACACACACACACACCGACAACACAAACACACACACACCGACAACACACACACACACACCGACAACACACACACACACACCTACCACACACACACACACACCGACAACACACCGACAACACACACACACACCGACAACACACACACACCGACAACACACACACACACACACCGACAACACACACACACACACACACACACCGACAACACACACACACACTGACAACACACACACACACACCGACAACACACACACACACACACCGACAACACACACACACACACACCGACAACACACACACACACACACCGACAACACACACACACACAACACACACACACCGACAACACACACACACACACACACACACCGACAACACACACACACACACACCGACAACACACACACACACACACACACACCGACAACACACACTCACACACACACCGACAACACACACACACACACCACACACACACACACACACACACACACACACACACACACACCGACAACACACACACACACACCGACAACACACACACACACACACACAACGACAACACACACACACACACACCGACAACACACACACACACACCGACAACACACACACACACACACACCGACAACACAAACACACACACACCGACAACACACACACACACCTACCACACACACACACACACACACAACGACAACACACACACACCGACAAGACACACACACACACACACCGACAACACACACACACACACCGACAACACACACACACAACACACACACACACCGACAACACACACACACACACCGACAACACACACACACACACCGACAACACACACACACACACACCGACAACACACCGACAACACACACACACACACCGACAGCACACACACACCAACAACACACACACACACACACACACCGACAACACACACACACACACACCGACAACACACACACACACGCACCGACAACACACACACACCGACAACACACACACACACACCGACAACAGACACACACCGACAACACACACACACACACCGACAACACACACACACACACACCGACAACACACACACACACACACTGACAACACACACACACACACCGACAACACACACACACACACACCGACAACACACACACACAAACACCGACAACACACACACACACACACCGACAACACACACACACACAACACACACACACGGACAACACACACACACACACACACCGACAACTCACACACACACACACCGACAACACACACACACACACCGACAACACACACTCACACACACACCGACAACACACACACACACACAAACACACACACACACACACACACACACACACCGACAACACACACACACACACCGACAACACACACACACACACACACCAACAACACACACACACCGACAACACACACACACACACCGACAACACACACACACACACACACACACCAACAACACACACACACACACCGACAACACACACACACACACCGACAACACACACACACACACACCGACAACACACACACACAGACAACACACACACACACCGACAACACACACACACACACAACACACACACACACACACACACACACACACACCGACAACACAAACACACACACACCGACAACACACACACACACACCGACAACACACACACACACACCTACCACACACACACACACACCGACAACACACCGACAACACACACACACACCGACAACACACACACACCGACAACACACACACACACACACACACACACCGACAACACACACACACACACACACACACCGACAACACACACACACACACACACCGACAACACACACACACACACCGACAACACACACACACACACACCGACAACACACACACACACACACCGCAAACACACACACACACACCGACAACACACACACACACAACACACACACACCGACAACACACACACACACACACACACACCGACAACACACACACACACACCGACAACACACACTCACACACACACCGACAACACACACACACACACCGACAACACACACACACACACACACCAACAACACACACACACACACACCGACAACACACACACACACACCGACAACACACACACACACACACACACCAACAACACACACACACACACCGACAACACACACACAC
Source organism: Salmo salar (assembly GCF_965601325.2). Taxonomy (NCBI): domain Eukaryota; kingdom Metazoa; phylum Chordata; class Actinopteri; order Salmoniformes; family Salmonidae; genus Salmo; species Salmo salar. The sequence continues at coordinate 663,130 of NW_027675490.1, read as the reverse complement.
CGACAACACACACACACACACACACCGACAACACACACACACAGACAACACACACACACACCGACAACACACACACACACACACACCGACAACACACACACACACACAACACACACACACACACACACACACACACACACCGACAACACAAACACACACACCGACAACACACACACACACACACCGACAACACACACACACAGACAACACACACACACACCGACAACACACACACACACACAACACACACACACACACACACACACACACACCCGACAACACAAACACACACACACCGACAACACACACACACACACCGACAACACACACACACACACCTACCACACACACACACACACCGACAACACACCGACAACACACACACACACCGACAACACACACACACCGACAACACACACACACACACACACACACACCGACAACACACACACACACACACACACACACACCGACAACACACACACACACACACACCGACAACACACACACACACACCGACAACACACACACACACACACCGACAACACACACACACACACACCGCAAACACACACACACACACCGACAACACACACACACACAACACACACACACCGACAACACACACACACACACACACACACCGACAACACACACACACACACCGACAACACACACTCACACACACACCGACAACACACACACACACACCGACAACACACACACACACACACACACACCAACAACACACACACACACACACCGAAAACACACACACACACACCGACAACACACACACACACACACACACCAACAACACACACACACACACCGACAACACACACACACCGACAACACACACACACACACACACCGACAACACACACACACAGACAACACACACACACACCGACAACACACACACACACACACACCGACAACACACACACACACACAACACACACACACACACACACACACACACACCGACAACACAAACACACACACACCGACAACACACACACACACACCGACAACACACACACACACACCTACCACACACACACACACACCGACAACACACCGACAACACACACACACACCGACAACACACACACACCGACAACACACACACACACACACACCGACAACACACACACACACACACACACACCGACAACACACACACCACACACTGACAACACACACACACACACCGACAACACACACACACACACACCGACAACACACACACACACACACCGACAACACACACACACACACCGACAACACACACACACACAACACACACACACCGACAACACACACACACACACACCGACAACACACACACACACACACCGACAACACACACACACACACACACACACCGACAACACACACTCACACACACACCGACAACACACACACACACACACACACACACACACACACACACACACACACACACACCGACAAAACACACACACACACCGACAACACACACACACTCACACCGACAACACACACACACACACCGACAACACACACACACACACCGACAACACACACACACACACACACACACACCGACAACACAAACACACACACACCGACAACACACACACACACCTACCACACACACACACACACACACACACAACGACAACACACACACACCGACAAGACACACACACACACACACACACACACCGACAACACACACACACACACCGACAACACACACACACACACAACACACACACACACCGACAACACACACACACACACCGACAACACACACACACACACCGACAACACACACATACACACCGACAACACACCGACAACACACACACACACCGACAGCACACACACACCAACAACACACACACACACACACACACCGACAACACACACACACACACACCGACAACACACACACAGACGCACCGACAACACACACACACCGACAACACACACACACACACACACCGACAACACACACACACACACACATACACCGACAACACACACACACACACACCGACAACACACACACACACACCTACCACACACACACACACACCGACAACACACCGACAACACACACACACCGACAACAGACACACACCGACAACACACACACACACACCGACAACACACACACACACACACCGACAACACACACACACACACACTGACAACACACACCGACAACACACACACACACACACCGACAACACACACACACACACACCGACAACACACACACACACAACACACACACACGGACAACACACACACACACACACACACACCGACAACTCACACACACACACACCGACAACACACACACACACACACACCGACAACACACACTCACACACACACCGACAACACACACACACATACAAACACACACACACACACACACACACCGACAACACACACACACACACCGACAACACACACACACACACACCAACAACACACACACACACACCGACAACACACACACACACACCGACAACACACACACACACACACACACCAACAACACACACACACACACCGACAACACACACACACACACCGACAACACACACACACACACACCGACAACACACACACACAGACAACACACACACACACCGACAACACACACACACACACACACCGACAACACACACACACACACAACACACACACACACACACACACACACACACACCGACATCACAAACACACACACACCGACAACACACACACACACACCGACAACACACACACACACACCTACCACACACACACACACACCGACAACACACCGACAACACACACACACACCGACAACACACACACACCGACAACACACACACACACACACACACCGACAACACACACACACACACACCGACAACACACACACACACACACCGACAACACACACACACACACACCGACAACACACACACACACACTGACAACACACACACACACACACCGACAACACACACACACACACACCGACAACACACACACACACACACCGACAACACACACACACACAACACACACACACCGACAACACACACACACACAAACACACACAAACACAGACAACACACACACACACACACCGACAACACACACACACACACCGACAACACACACTCACACACACACCGACAACACACACACACACACACACACACACGCACACACACACACCGACAACACACACACACACACCGACAACACACACACACACACACACCGACAACACACACACACACACACACACCGACAACACACACACACACACCGACAACACACACACACACACACACACCAACAACACACACACACACACCGACAACACACACACACACCAACAACACACACACACACCGACAACACACACACAAACACACACCGACAACACACACACACACCTACCACACACACACACACACAACGACAACACACACACACCGACAAGACACACACACACACACACACACCGACAACACACACACACACACTGACAACACACACACACACACACCGACAACACACACACACACACACACACACCGACAACACACACACACACAACACACACACACACACACACACACACACCGACAACACACACACACCGACAACACACACACACACACACACCGACAACACACACACACCTACCACACACACACACACACCAACAACACACCGACAACACACACACACACACCGACAACACACACACACCGACAACACACACACACACACACACCGACAACACACACACACACACACACACCGACAACACACACACACACACACCGACAACACACACACACACACTGACAACACACACACACACACCGACAACACACACACACACACACCGACAACACACACACACACACCGACAACACACACACACACAACACACACACACTGACAACACACACACACACACACACCGACAACACACACACACAGACAACACACACACACACCGACAACACACACACACACACACACACCGACAACACACACACACACACAACACACACACACACACACACACACACACCGACAACACAAACACACACACACCGACAACACACACACACACACCGACAACACACACACACACACCTACCACACACACACACACACCGACAACACACCGACAACACACACACACACCGACAACACACACACACCGACAACACACACACACACACACACCGACAACACACACACACACACACACCGACAACACACACACACACACACTGACAACACACACACACCGACAACACACACACACACACACCGACAACACACACACACACACACCGACAACACACACACACACACCGACAACACACACACACACAACACACACACACCGACAACACACACACACACACACACACACCGACAACACACACACACACACACCGACAACACACACACACACACACACACCGACAACACACACTCACACACACACCGACAACACACACACACACACACACACACACACACACACACACACCGACAACACACACACACACACCGACAACACACACACACACACACACAACGACAACACACACACACACACACCGACAACACACACACACACACCGACAACACACACACACACACACACACACACACCGACAACACAAACACACACACACCGACAACACACACACACACCTACCACACACACACACACACACACAACGACAACACACACACACCGACAAGACACACACACACACACACCGACAACACACACACACACACCGACAACACACACACACACACAACACACACACACACCGACAACACACACACACACACCGACAACACACACACACACACCGACAACACACACACACACACACCGACAACACACCGACAACACACACACACACACCGACAGCACACACACACCAACAACACACACACACACACACACACCGACAACACACACACACACACACCGACAACACACACACACACGCACCGACAACACACACACACCGACAACACACACACACACACACACCGACAACACACACACACACACACATACACCGACAACACACACACACACACACCGACAACACACACACACCTACCACACACACACACACACCGACAACACACCGACAACACACACACACACACCGACAACAGACACACACCGACAACACACACACACACACCGACAACACACACACACACACACCGACAACACACACACACACACACTGACAACACACACACACACACCGACAACACACACACACACACACCGACAACACACACACACAAACACCGACAACACAAACACACACACACCGACAACACACACACACACAACACACACACACGGACAACACACACACACACACACACCGACAACTCACACACACACACAGCGACAACACACACACACACACACCGACAACACACACTCACACACACACCGACAACACACACACACACACACACACACACACACACACACACACACACACACACCGACAACACACACACACACACACCCGACAACACACACACACACACACCAACAACACACACACACCGACAACACACACACACACACCGACAACACACACACACACACACACACACCAACAACACACACACACACACCGACAACACACACACACACACCGACAACACACACACACACACACCGACAACACACACACACAGACAACACACACACACACCGACAACACACACACACACACAACACACACACACACACACACACACACACCGACAACACAAACACACACACACCGACAACACACACACACACACCGACAACACACACACACACACCTACCACACACACACACACACCGACAACACACCGACAACACACACACACACCGACAACACACACACACCGACAACACACACACACACACACACACACCCCGACAACACACACACACACACACACACACCGACAACACACACACACACACACACCGACAACACACACACACACACCGACAACACACACACACACACACCGACAACACACACACACACACACCGACAACACACACACACACACCGACAACACACACACACACAACACACACACACCGACAACACACACACACACACACACACACCGACAACACACACACACACACACACACCGACAACACACACTCACACACACACCGACAACACACACACACACACCGACAACACACACACACACACACACCAACAACACACACACACACACACCGACAACACACACACACACACCGACAACACACACACACACACACACACCAACAACACACACACACACACCGACAACACACACACACCGACAACAAACACACACACACACACCGACAACACACACACACAGACAACACACACACACACCGACAACACACACACACACACACACCGACAACACACACACACACACAACACACACACACACACACACACACACCGACAACACAAACACACACACACCGACAACACACACACACACACCGACAACACACACACACCTACCACACACACACACACCGACAACACACCGACAACACACACACACACCGACAACACACACACACCGACAACACACACACACACACACACCGACAACACACACACACACACACACACACCGACAACACACACACACACACACTGACAACACACACACACACACCGACAACACACACACACACACACCGACAACACACACACACACACACACACACCGACAACACACACACACACACACTGACAACACACACACACACACCGACAACACACACACACACACACCGACAACACACACACACACACACCGACAACACACACACACACACCGACAACACACACACACACAACACACACACACCGACAACACACACACACACACACACCGACAACACACACACACACACACCGACAACACACACACACACACACACACACCGACAACACACACTCACACACACACCGACAACACACACACACACACACACACACACACACACACACACACACACACACACACACACACACACCGACAACACACACACACACACCGACAACACACACACACACACACCGACAACACACACACACACACACCGACAACACACACACACACACCGACAACACACACACACACACACACACACCGACAACACAAACACACACACACCGACAACACACACACACACCTACCACACACACACACACACACACACACAACGACAACACACACACACCAACAAGACACACACACACACACACACACCGACAACACACACACACACACCGACAACACACACACACACACAACACACACACACACCGACAACACACACACACACACCGACAACACACACACACACACCGACAACACACACACACACACCGACAACACACCGACAACACACACACACACCGACAGCACACACACACCAACAACACACACACACACACACACACCGACAACACACACACACACACACCGACAACACACACACACACGCACCGACAACACACACACACCGACAACACACACACACACACACACACCGACAACACACACACACACACATACACCGACAACACACACACACACACACCGACAACACACACACACACACCTACCACACACACACACACACCGACAACACACCGACAACACACACACACCGACAACAGACACACACCGACAACACACACACACCGACAACACACACACACACACACCGACAACACACACACACACACACTGACAACACACACACACACACTACAACACACACACACACACACCGACAACACACACACACAAACACCGACAACACACACACACACACACCGACAACACACACACACACAACACACACACACGGACAACACACACACACACACACACACACCGACAACTCACACACACACACACCGACAACACACACACACACACACACACACCGACAACACACACTCACACACACACCGACAACACACACACACATACAAACACACACACACACACACACACACACACACACCGACAACACACACACACACACCGACAACACACACACACACACACCAACAACACACACACACACACCGACAACACACACACACACACCGACAACACACACACACACACACACACACACCAACAACACACACACACACACCGACAACACACACACACACACCGACAACACACACACACACACACACACCGACAACACACACACACAGACAACACACACACACACCGACAACACACACACACACACACACCGACAACACACACACACACACAACACACACACACACACACACACACACACACACACACACCGACAACACAAACACACACACACCGACAACACACACACACACACCGACAACATACACACACACACCTACCACACACACACACACACCGACAACACACCGACAACACACACACACACCGACAACACACACACACCGACAACACACACACACACACACACACCGACAACACACACACACACACACACACACCGACAACACACACACACACCGACAACACACACACACACACCGACAACACACACACACACACACCGACAACACACACACACACACACCGACAACACACACACACACACCGACAACACACACACACACACACACACCGACAACACACACACACACACACACACACCGACAACACACACACACACACACACCGACAACACACACTCACACACACACACTCACACACACACACACACACACACACACACACACCGACAACACACACACACACACCGACAACACACACACACACACACACACACCGACAACACACACACACACACACCGACAACACACACACACACACTGAGAACACACACACACACACCGACAACACACACACACACACACCGACAACACACACACACACACCGACAACACACACACACACAACACACACACTCCGACAACACACACACACACACCGACAATACACACACACCGACAACACACACACACACACACCGACAACACACACACACACACACCGACAACACACACACACACACTGACAACACACACACACACACACCGACAACACACACACACAGAACACACACACACCGACAACACACACACACACAAACACACACAAACACAGACAACACACACACACACACACCGACAACACACACACACACACCGACAACACACACTCACACACACACCGACAACACACACACACACACACACACACACACGCACACACACACACCGACAACACACACACACACACCGACAACACACACACACACACACACCGACAACACACACACACACACACACACCGACAACACACACACACACACCGACAACACACACACACACACACACACCAACAACACACACACACACACCGACAACACACACACACACCAACAACACACACACACACCGACAACACACACACAAACACACACCGACAACACACACACACACCTACCACACACACACACACACACAACGACAACACACACACACCGACAAGACACACACACACACACACACACCGACAACACACACACACACACTGACAACACACACACACACACACCGACAACACACACACACACACACACACACCGACAACACACACACACACACACACACACACACACACACACACACCGACAACACACACACACACACACCGACAACACACACACACACACACCGACAACACACACACACCTACCACACACACACACACACCAACAACACACCGACAACACACACACACACACCGACAACACACACACACCGACAACACACACACACACACACACCGACAACACACACACACACACACACACCGACAACACACACACACACACACCGACAACACACACACACACACACTGACAACACACACACACACACCGACAACACACACACACACACACCGACAACACACACACACACACCGACAACACACACACACACAACACACACACACCGACAACACACACACACACACACACCGACAACACACACACACACACACCGACAACACACACACACACACACCGACAACACACACTCACACACACACCGACAACACACACACACACACACACACACACACACGCACACACAAACACCGACAACACACACACACACACCGACAACACACACACACACACACACCGACAACACACACACACACACACCGACAACACACACACACACACCGACAACACACACACACACACACACACACACACCAACAACACACACACACACACCGACAACACACACACACACACCGACAACACACACACACACCGACAACACACACACACACCGACAACACACACACACACCTACCACACACACACACACACAACGACAACACACACACACCGACAAGACACACACACACACACACACACCGACAACACACACACACACACACCGACAACACACACACACACACACACACAACACACACACACCGACAACACACACACACACACACACACCGACAACACACACACACACACCGACAACACACACACACACACACACCAACAACACACCGACAACACACACACCGACAACACACACACACCGACAACACACACACACACACACACACACCGACAACACACACACACACACACCGACAACACACACACACACCGACAACACACACACACACGCACCGACAACACACACACACCGACAACACACACACACACACACACCGACAACACACACACACACACACACCGACAACACACACACACACCGACAACACACACACACACACCTACCACACACACACACACCGACAACACACCGACAACACACACACACACACCGACAACACACACACCGACAACACACACACACACACACCGACAACACACACACACACACACACACCGACAACACACACACACACACCGACAACACACACACACCGACAACACACACACACACACACCGACAACACACACAAACACACACCGACAACACACACACACACACACCGACAACACACACACACACAACACACACACACCGACAACACACACACACACACCGACAACACACACACACACACACCGACAACACACACACACACACACACCGACAACACACACACACACACCGACAACACACACACACACACACACACACACACCGACAACACAAACACACACACACCGACAACACACACACACACCTACCACACACACACACACACACACACACAACGACAACACACACACACCGACAAGACACACACACACACACACACACCGACAACACACACACACACACCGACAACACACACACACACACAACACACACACACACCGACAACACACACACACACACCGACAACACACACACACACACCGACAACACACACACACACACCGACAACACACCGACAACACACACACACCGACAGCACACACACACCAACAACACACACACACACACACACACCGACAACACACACACACACACACCGACAACACACACACACACGCACCGACAACACACACACACCGACAACACACACACACACACACACACCGACAACACACACACACACACACATACACCGACAACACACACACACACACACCGACAACACACACACACACACCTACCACACACACACACACACCGACAACACACCGACAACACACACACACCGACAACAGACACACACCGACAACACACACACACCGACAACACACACACACACACACCGACAACACACACACACACACACTGACAACACACACACACACACCGACAACACACACACACACACACCGACAACACACACACACAAACACCGACAACACACACACACACACACCGACAACACACACACACACAACACACACACACGGACAACACACACACACACACACACACACCGACAACTCACACACACACACACCGACAACACACACACACACACACCGACAACACACACTCACACACACACCGACAACACACACACACATACAAACACACACACACACACACACACACACACACACACCGACAACACACACACACACACCGACAACACACACACACACACACCAACAACACACACACACACACCGACAACACACACACACACACCGACAACACACACACACACACACACACACCAACAACACACACACACACACCGACAACACACACACACACACCGACAACACACACACACACACACCGACAACACACACACACAGACAACACACACACACACCGACAACACACACACACACACACACCGACAACACACACACACACACAACACACACACACACACACACACACACACACACACACCGACAACACAAACACACACACACCGACAACACACACACACACACCGACAACATACACACACACACCTACCACACACACACACACACCGACAACACACCGACAACACACACACACACCGACAACACACACACACCGACAACACACACACACACACACACACCGACAACACACACACACACACACACACACCGACAACACACACACACACCGACAACACACACACACACACCGACAACACACACACACACACACCGACAACACACACACAAACACACCGACAACACACACACACACACCGACAACACACACACACACACACACACCGACAACACACACACACACACACACACACCGACAACACACACACACACACACACCGACAACACACACTCACACACACACACTCACACACACACACACACACACACACACACACACCGACAACACACACACACACACCGACAACACACACACACACACACACACACCGACAACACACACACACACACACCGACAACACACACACACACACTGACAACACACACACACACACCGACAACACACACACACACACACCGACAACACACACACACACACCGACAACACACACACACACAACACACACACTCCGACAACACACACACACACACCGACAATACACACACACCGACAACACACACACACACACCGACAACACACACACACACACACCGACAACACACACACACACACACCGACAACACACACACACACACTGACAACACACACACACACACACCGACAACACACACACACCGACAACACACACACACACACACCGACAACACACACACACACAACACACACACACCGACAACACACACACACACAAACACACACAAACACAGACAACACACACACACACACACCGACAACACACACACACACACCGACAACACACACTCACACACACACCGACAACACACACACACACACACACACACACACGCACACACACACACCGACAACACACACACACACACCGACAACACACACACACACACACACCGACAACACACACACACACACACACACCGACAACACACACACACACACCGACAACACACACACACACACACACACCAACAACACACACACACACACCGACAACACACACACACACCAACAACACACACACACACCGACAACACACACACAAACACACACCGACAACACACACACACACCTACCACACACACACACACACACAACGACAACACACACACACCGACAAGACACACACACACACACACACACACTGACAACACACACACACACACACCGACAACACACACACACACACACACAACGACAACACACACACACCGACAAGACACACACACACACACACACACCGACAACACACACACACACACCGACAACACACACACACACACAACACACACACACACCGACAACACACACACACACACCGACAACACACACACACACACCGACAACACACACACACACACCGACAACACACCGACAACACACACACACACCGACAGCACACACACACCAACAACACACACACACACACACACACCGACAACACACACACACACACACCGACAACACACACACACACGCACCGACAACACACACACACCGACAACACACACACACACACACACACCGACAACACACACACACACACACATACACCGACAACACACACACACACACACCGACAACACACACACACACACCTACCACACACACACACACACCGACAACACACCGACAACACACACACACCGACAACAGACACACACCGACAACACACACACACCGACAACACACACACACACACACCGACAACACACACACACACACACTGACAACACACACACACACACCGACAACACACACACACACACACCGACAACACACACACACAAACACCGACAACACACACACACACACACCGACAACACACACACACACAACACACACACACGGACAACACACACACACACACACACACACCGACAACTCACACACACACACACCGACAACACACACACACACACACACCGACAACACACACTCACACACACACCGACAACACACACACACATACAAACACACACACACACACACACACACACACACACACCGACAACACACACACACACACCGACAACACACACACACACACACCAACAACACACACACACCGACAACACACACACACACACCGACAACACACACACACACACACACACACCAACAACACACACACACACACCGACAACACACACACACACACCGACAACACACACACACACACACCGACAACACACACACACAGACAACACACACACACACCGACAACACACACACACACACACACCGACAACACACACACACACACAACACACACACACACACACACACACACACACACACCGACAACACAAACACACACACACCGACAACACACACACACACACCGACAACATACACACACACACCTACCACACACACACACACACCGACAACACACCGACAACACACACACACACCGACAACACACACACACCGACAACACACACACACACACACACACCGACAACACACACACACACACACACACACCGACAACACACACACACACCGACAACACACACACACACACCGACAACACACACACACACACACCGACAACACACACACACACACACCGACAACACACACACACACACCGACAACACACACACACACACACACACCGACAACACACACACACACACACACACACCGACAACACACACACACACACACACCGACAACACACACTCACACACACACACTCACACACACACACACACACACACACACACACACCGACAACACACACACACACACCGACAACACACACACACACACACACACACCGACAACACACACACACACACACCGACAACACACACACACACACTGACAACACACACACACACACCGACAACACACACACACACACACCGACAACACACACACACACACCGACAACACACACACACACAACACACACACTCCGACAACACACACACACACCGACAATACACACACACCGAC